>NW_027206500.1:0-67500 GCF_024711535.1 Dipodomys merriami | reverse complement strand
ATGTGATGGATTTCAGCATGGAGGGTAACTCCAGTTGGATGTGCATGTACGAAGGTAGAACAGTGACACCTGTTGAAATTATACGATGAAAAGAGGGAAGAGGAGAGGGAAACGTGATGACTGGGTAGAGTTGGTGAGTGGACATTTCGTGTGTGCGTGTGTGAAATAACACAATGACACCCCCTTGTACAGCTAATCTGTGCTCACCAAAAACAAAAGTAAAAGAAGAAAACGGAAGCTCATGGGCATAATCTCCATCAGTTGCTCCCACAGGAAAGAGCAGGCTTTCTACCCATCATCTGTAACCATGTGACATTGGTGTCCCTGGTAACAACTGTCAGAGGCACCAGACATCGCCCCAGCAAATGGTGTCAGGCTGGTGGGTGAAGCACCAGCTCATCTTTGGATCTTCCTTAGCACCATGTCAGGATCTACAATCTTCACCCCAGAGGCCTTCCCAGTGCCATCTCATAAGTCCTGGTGAGACCCAGCAGCACAAGACTTTTCAACTGACTACTGCTCCCTGAACAAGCCTTGCCCTCGCCTCTGCTTAGAGAGGCTTCTCTCTGACCCTGCCTGAGAAACTCCCCATAAAGCAAGCCAGGCCCCAGACAGACTGTTCTCAGTACTCAGTGTACTACTGAGCAAGAGTAGTGACATTTAAATCTCTAACCTTAGAATCTAGAAAAATGTAACTTCTTACCCAGAGGATGGCTCAGGTTTTCTAGTTCTTCATATATTGTAGGGTTTTTTATTTATTGTTATTATGAAGGTGATGTAGTACGGAGGGGTTACAGTTACGTAAGTCAGGTAATGAGTACATTTCTTTTTGGACAATGTCACCCCTTCCCTTGCTCTCTTCTAGTTTTTCCCCCCAGTTCAATACAACATAGTGTCTAGCGAGAACCACGGCTACGTTTGTGCACCCTTTGTCCCTTCATTTCTGTGCCTCCCTTACTATTGTTAGGTCTAATTAGCCATGTGCTCCCGAATTCCAATTTTAAGATTCATGCTTTTCCTTGTGTTCGTAATGATGTCCCTTTCAAGTTCATTTATGTTGTCTTTCTGTTTCTTTCTCCAGTGTTAACGAGACATTGTCAAGTCTAACTTTTGGGCTTAGCAGTCTTCCATATTGTTTATTTATTTCCATCTCATTAAAAAAATCCTGAGTTGGGTACTGATGGCTCATGCCTGTAATCCTAGCTAACTCAGGAGGATGAGATCTGAGGATCTCAGTTCAAAGCCAGCATATGCAGGAAAGTCTGAGACTCTGATCACCAATAAATTACTCAGAAAAAGTTGGAAGTGGCTTGTGGCTCAAGTGGAAGAGTACCTTGAGCACAAAGTGGCTCAGGGACAGCTCCCAGGCCCTGAGTTCAAGCCCCAGGTCCAGCAAAAAAAAATTGCAAAGGGTAATTTGTTATTATCCTTTCCCTAATCTCTACCAATGTACACATGCATCTTACAAGCATTATGTCTTTGAAGCTAGAGACCACCTCTCATAGACACAAACAAGATTTAGTTGACAGAAAGGTTCATCATAGACAGAAAACTGTTGCCAGGGTCCACACTTGGCCATCCAGGGCAAGGCTGAGGTGGTCTAGGGGGAGGAGCTGGGAGGAGGTCCTGAGCAGGTGTCGTCAGAGGCCTTCCCAGGCCTCAGCCTCCAGGCCTCTGCTGCACACCAGTCTTTAAGTGCAGACTTGACAGTGTTGTGGTTCTCTGAGCATCCAGACAGGCCAACGGCCAGCCATCCCTGTGCCCGAGTGTCCCCTCACGGCCTGGACACCTGGGTAGGACACCCTGTCCACACGAGGCCTCCCCAGGCTGGGGGACTCTGCAGCCTTGTCTTATTGAACTCGGTCAGCCCTGGCCAGGCCATAGAGATGGACCTGAAGTGCCATGACAGGCAGCGTCTCCTCTCCTGGTGAGACACGAGCTTCTTGCTGACCTGGACGCCACTGGATCCTTGGCATAGAGCGGCTGCCATGACCAGATGAGTGAACATGTGAGTGTCTGAGCGAGGGAGCGAATGAGTGTCTGACTGAGAACATGACAGCCTGTCTGGACTCTCCATGGCCTACCTCTGGCCACCATCGCCAGCTTTGTTTGTCTCCTGCAGTCGCTTGCCAAGACAACAGTTAGAGGATTTGAATCCTGTCATGTGTGGGCTGTGATTGGACCTCCTGAGTTCAAATCCCAGCTCCTCTGTCATTGGCTGTGTGACTTTGCCCAGTTCATTCACCTCTGTGCCCTCTGGTGGTGTCACTAAGAATGCCGGGTGAGTCCGTGGACAGGCCCAGGTCACAGCTGGTGCTCACTGACTGTGAGAATCTAGTCAGTGGTTGTGGCGATACTGAGAAGTGGCACCGCATCAAAGTTATGAGTTCAAGGCAGGCAAGTCCGGCCTTCAGAACAAAAAGGATGTGTGCACACCGGGAAGGTTATATAGCTTTTCCACATCTCTGCTTCCTTGCGGTCTGTTGTAGGAGGATGCTGATTGGAAGCATTAGTCTGATGTCAGCAGTGTTCCTGGCTGGCATTGGCTTCCCTTGCTCCTGGCAGCCCGCTAGCGATCGGACCCTGGGCCTCCCTCCCACCCCCAGTCTAAGACCTCAGCCTCTTTCACCTGTGCCCTCCCGGGTGCGCTGCCCCATACGGCGGCGGCTCCGTCCTCCCGAGGCTCATGCCTCAGTAGTTCTGGTTCTTCTCTCTCTCCTGCACCCCTAATCCACGGGGAGAGCCTCACCTTCCCTCCACACTGCTGAGGCCAGCTCCGCGCCGGACCCCGGGCACTGGGTCACTAAGGAGCCGTAGTGTGTCGCTTGTAACTCCTGTAGTGGTCTGTGTGCGAGCGGTGGCCTCATCTGCCCATCCTCTCCCCACTCTGTGAGGCCGTGACCCCTGGCTCCTGGGCTCACTCTCCGCTCAGTGAACCACCGCCCATCACCCTCACCAGAGGCCAAACTAGTAGAGTGACCAGGTCGCGAACTCTGAACCTCCCGAAACCGGAAGCGACGTGAACCTTCCCTTCACGATCAGCAGCCTGAGGTGGGCATTTCATGACAGCAATAAAACCCTGAGTACACACATGCCCGCACACCCCTGCACACGTGCACATGCATCTGCTGCTGTATGCATTGCAACTGTACAGATCTGCACCTTCTAGACTCCTTGCAAGACTACACTTAAGGGAGAGGGGAAGCTTCAGAAGCCTCTGCGTTTTCCCAACAGTGAGCGGCAGTGCAGCCGCAGCCGCAGCCTTACCAACTATCCACTAGGTTCCCAGCGCTAGGTGTGAGCAGATTTTCACACAGCAAATGGAAATTGACTGAGCTCCCGCCAGGCACCGGAGGCCGGGCCGGGCGGTGCAGTGATGGGGATGTGGCCGGAAGGGAGACGGCAGCTGAGCACCCGAAGACACACACAGACGTGGAGGGCGCAGGGACCTGCTCCTCCTTTCCAGGCGCGTGCTGGGAGGAGGGCCCATGGGCCTGCTTGTGGCGGGAGGAAGGCTGTGCTGCAGAGAAGCCACCGCAGGCAGGGCGCTGGGCGTGAGGGTGTGCCTAGGCAGGTGTGAGACCTGTCGGGGGTGGTGGGAGGCGGCATGGAGACGAAGCTGGTGTGACAAGTCACCATGTTGGGTGTAAATTGGCAGGAAGGAAGTTTACATGGCGCGTCTAATGAGGAGCACCATCCACAGGAGCAGGGAGGGCCGGGCAGGGGGAGCAGCTGGCTTCGGTGCATTGACAAGGGACACCCAGAGGCCCATGGGGGGGTCAGGGTCAGGGCGAGGGGCCTGGCTTCTGCTCCCACACTGACCAGCGGTCACCGTGGCCTGTCCCCAGGACACGCCTGGGCGAAGGCACTGAGAGCAGTTCTGGTGCAGGTGTCTGCATGTGCGTGTGCGTCTGCAGTCCCAGGAGCGGGTCTGAGTGGCGCATTACCATGTCTGTCACCACCGTACAGCATCCACCACCACGGGCCGGCCCGCAGCCCAGCGCCCTCTGCCTCATGCTGGCCCTGCCACAAGGGCTTTGCACACCAGGTTGTGAGGCCCGCGTACCGTCCTGCAGGCCGCCGAGAGCGTCAGGTCTGTGAACATGGAAGAGATGCCCCGGACTGGCTGTGAGTCAGCTGGAAGAGAGGAAGGAGCCATGAGGCGTTGCCAGCTGAGCTGGAGGAAGCTCCCGGCAAAGGTAGCAACCATGGGGACAAATGGCATCTTTTGGAAGATCAAGAGAAATGACAGTCACCATTTTAAGCAGATTTTTTTTGGGGGGGGGGATCAGTACGGCTTAAGCAGGCGCTCTACCCCTGAAGCCATGACCCCAGCACGACAGTCGCCATTACTACGCTCCTGCCACCCATCAGTTCCCTAATGTGCGCTGTCTACACAAAGGTTTTTGGAGATCACAGAGGGTTAGTGGCTGGTTTAAGATCACACAACAGCAGTCGCTTAAAGGACACCACAGTGATTAAAGAGCTGAGCCAGAACGGAACCTCAGTTCTAGCACACATGAAGTCCTTCTGCGCCCTCTCTTATGATCCAGAACCTGCGCTGGCTCCAGACCCACGGGAGGAACTCAGAACGGAGGTCCTGATTGTGATGGTTGTTATGATGACCGTGCTCACCGTTATCTGGGGGAAACGGAGGCCGCTGGTTGTCCATCGGCATCCCATTAGCACAAGAAGCACCAAGAACACTGCTCTTGACGGAATTAGTGGCAGAAATATTCAATGCAATTAAAAATTGCAACTATAATAACCAAATGTAAATGAGTGGCAGCCAACAGTTACTGGCGCATATACAATGAGCACGTATGGTAATTTAGCAGGAAGCAGAACTCGCTCCGTCTCATCGCCTCCAACACACTGCTGGTTCCCCGCGCCCTTCCTTCCCCTCCCACCCTTGTTTATCCACTCGCTCTGGGTTCAGACATGAGTCATTCACTGAACTCTGGATACCCGAGTGTGTCAGCTGTAATTCAAAGTAGGATCAGCCTCCACAGCCTGCCAGGAGCCGCTGGGCAGGAGCGGAACACATCAGATCCTCTTACCCATGCCAGAAGGCTCTGCTCATGGAAAACACTGACCATCTTCCTCTTCAATGAATGCTTGCTCAGAAGCCACCAGGGCCCAAGTCTGCATGGCACAGGAAAGATAGAGAGGCTCTGTTTGCTGTGTGGTTGATGTACCTGAACACCCTGTGCGGCTACTCGCTGCAAGTCAACGGGGTACAGATAGGAATGAGACAAGGCTCTCTCCCCCGAGGGGCTCACAGACAACGAGCAAAGAAGAGAGGCTGACATTAGGCACTGGGAGAGGGCGGCAGCCCTGCCAGGGCCCTGCGTGGCACTGCTGGAAAACAGACCCGGACTCTCCTCCCTCTCCCTCCCTCCTCGTGGGTGACACTGGCCATTGCGTCCACACTGTTTATGAGAGTGGTGGCGATGGAACCAACCCATTGGGTGGTTGTAAAGGTTGCCCGAGTGATTACAGGCAAAGCACTCAGCACAGCACCTGGCGTATAGTTAGTGCTCAGTAAGTGTGTGCTGCAATCACTGCCCTTGTTGTTCTGGAGGAAGGAAGGGCCAACACCCTGCTCTGGGGGTGACAGAGCTCAAGAGCAATGCAGCCTGGGGACAGGGGTTGGCCTGAGCTGACATTGTGGCGGGAGTCTCTTACGCCACCCTACCCCATGCTTTCTACCTGCATCTGTAAGGTGTGGATAAGAACAAGCCTGATTCGCTTTGTTGGTGGGTGCTGTGTGGGGGAAATTTCCTATCCACTAACACTGCTTTGTCACCCCCAAACCAACAGTGGTGGCAGTCTGATGGTCTTTGCAGGCATGTATTGGATGACTAAAAGGAAAAAAGAGAATTGCTTGATACAGATCCCCGGCTGGGTTCTAACGAAATGTCATCCTGCCTTCTTATTTCAACTTTCGTACTCTTAACAAGCATCATGTCTGTCTTTTTATTGATGATTTTGTGTAACCTAGCCGCCAGGGACAAAGGAAAGCGCTGGCTACTGCCCCTGTGTGCTAGAAGGGTGGAGTGTGTTGGAAGAAGAAAACATGAGTCAGGTTAGCTTGCCTAGGAATGAGCCCCGGCTTGGCTGTGAGTACAGTGTTAATGCATCGACAGTGTACCTAAGTTAGGATGTTTTAAACCAAAACACACAAGACTATGTTGTGTGCTGTTGGTGGAGAGATCAGAGGAAACTGGCCCTGTGATTTCTTTAGGATTGAGTGGGTCAGGTCTCTGTGATCTGGAGTTTGTGACACCTCTGAGGAGCAGAGCCACGTGATGCGGAGGATGATCTAAGCTGTCTTTGGGCAGTGGTGTCACCTCTCAGGAAGTCCGCTTAAATTGACAATGGTTTCACACAAAGAATCAGACCCAGAGAGTGGAACAGATCACAAAGCAGCTATCAGTGCCAGATCCTAAACCCAGGCTCTTCCCCGCTGGATGCTAGGGAATGTGTCTACTGGAATGCATGGATTACAGCTCAACACATGATCTCTCAAAGTGCTTTGACGGGGGCACTGTTAGTTGGACTTCTCCAAAGAAATGATGACCAGGATATGATGGATAGGGATGGATGGATGGATGGATAGATAGATAGATAGATAGATAGATAGATAGATAGATAGATAGATAGATAGATAGATAGATAGGTACAGATACATACATACATACATAAAGAACAGATAATATATGATAGATAGATACATAGACATAGATAGATATAGGTAGATATAAGTAGATAGATAATAAAGGACAGATGATAGATAGATAGATAGATAGATAGATAGATAGATAGACAGACAGATACAAACATACATATATATACATACATACATACATACATACATACATACATACATACATACATACATACATACAAACAATAGATAAGTTTAGGGAGATCAAGGTAGATAGGTGATAAAAGACAGATGATAGATAATCTTGTTCAACATGCCTTCAAGCATTTTCTTGCAAATGCCATGATTTCACTCATTTTTATGGACAATACAGTGTGTAGGTGCTATACTGTCTTTATCTTCTCTGGTTGATGGGTAGCTAGGCTGATTCCATAGCTTGGCCACTATGTATTATGCTGTAACAAAGCATGGGTGTGGGCTATCTCTGTTGTGTGCTGAGTGGTACAGCAGGATTATTTCAGAGTTTTCATGTTGTAAGGTTTCTCATATTGATTTCCATAGTGACTGCACTAATTTACATTGCCAGCAACAAAGTATAAGGTTTTCTTTTCCCCCTAATCTTTGCTGAAAGACACAGAACAGCCAAAGTAAGCTGAGCAAGAGATAGCTTCATGTCGGTCTGCAAATTATACTTCAGCCAATCTGATTTTCCAGACCTAGAGCCTTTGTTATGTTAAGGTACAATCCTAGACCTAATTTGTTCAGGACTCTTATTATGAAGGGATGGTGAATTTCACTAAATTTCTTCTCTGCATCTAATGACAGGGGGATATCTTCTATCAATTGCCTTTCACTCTGTGTGATGGAGTCGAACCACTAGAACCAGTGTGCTAGGATGTTTATACCATACTTTGAGTTGTGGTGCTCTGGCCTTTATTGTTGCGTTGGTATTAACTTAAAATTAAATGTGAAGACACACCCTTCTATGATCTGGAAACTCCAAATTAAACTCTCTTTTTCATTGCAATCTCTGTCCGTAACACCCTACAACTTTATGTAATGGTAGTAGGCTTTTGATTTTTTTTTACCTTGTTTTTCACTTGATATAATATCAGTGCTTTCATTGTAGTTACATTGCATTGACATTACTGGCAGCAGTATGTTCCATACTATGGAGGTAGCAACTGAACTGATATACTTGATTGATAATGTGTTTTATGTAGATAATAGGCTCAAACAGGCCCAATAGTTAATCAATGAGAGAAAGTGAGCATCCCCATACAGAACTTTTTCTCTTCTGCTTCACTTCCTTAAGATGACTTGTGTTTGCTGGTTTTCTGCGCGAAAGGGCACAGGAGATTATTTGTGGTCTCTGGTTATTCATGCACTCTCCACAGTCAAACGCTTTCACGGGTTTAGGAGTGGAGCCGAGCCTGACTCTGTGAGTGGCAATCAACACTTTCCTTAGCTACCTAATAACAACAGCAGCATCAAGCTCATTTGGAAACAATTTCTTGTGTTGGAATTTTGGCAAACTGTATTCAGAGCTGGCTTCCGACCTGTCCCTGGAGAAATTCATTCTTTTAAGATAGGAGAGTTAAAGCTGACTTGCAAGCCGAGCCTATAATGTGGGTTAAAATAAACAGTTCTCTTTGGAGCTGCACCAGAGTCTCCAGGGATGGCTGAGGGTAAACGGGTTAGGGCTGGCTTCAAAGAAGATCTTAATTAATGAGCTGCAAGACCATTATGGCAGCTGGTTAATTAAATTCACAGATGGGTTCAATTGAGAGGTGGTATGAACTTTGGGAAGAGGTGAAGAAATCAGATTCAGAACGGTTGCAAATTGGCAAAAATGGCTGAGGATGTTCTAGATGTCTGAGGATCTGAAGTCATCAGAACCCACATAGCTCAGTTGCATCTTAGTGCAGTCTTTTTCCTGGGCCACAGTGAAGCTTTCCCAGCCTGAGAGGCTCAGAGCAACACTGCAGCTGTGTGGAAGGGAACCTGAGGGAGAATGCCTTCCCTCCATCGCTGTGATCTTTAGCAATTCCCTTGACTTTCTGAGGGTCCAGTTCTTGCCGCTACACTGGAGATAAGAACTGGCTTGGGTATAAGGTGGAATGGAGAGCACAAGTGTGGGCATGCTCTGTCCAGTCTGTATCCACTAACGGACAAGCTCGGTCCACTGGACATATGCAAATGAGTTCCTGTTGGTCTCCAGTATTTCTTATGTAAACAGTGTCAGACACTATTAAATATTACTTTACTCACTTCAGAACAGGTGACATAGACATCGCCCTGCAAACCCCTAAATTCTTTAGGATCTATGGGTTGAGGTGAGCCTTGGAAGTGTCTCACTGGACTACGCACCCACGAGGGCATGGAAGGCTTGCAGGGAGGACTTTACGTTGAAAATGTGTATGGATTGCTCTTTTACAATCGTTGCCTTGAAAAAAGTCATCTCATTGAGATTCCCAGTGATCAATGGCTGGTAAACAAGAGAGAAGTGACCAGCATCCATTATGGCCGAGTCCAGATGGCTGCAGTGCCATTGAGTTCTAAATCTGGTTTAGTCTCTGTATTTTTTAAATTGAATAAAAGGGGGAAAAGGGTACTTTACTGGTGAACAATTCTGATTCCCTCCTCTGCCCCTGCCTGGTTTGTTTTTCCTGCATGTCTCTGCTCAGCACTGGGCTCCCATATACGTACATGGAGGGAGTGTTGGCCTCGGTTTCCCCCAGGGATTTTAAAGAATATTGGTGTTGCCTGCTCAGCTAATTACCCCTCCTCCAGAAAAGCATGGGAAAAATGAGAGAAACAATGCCTAGGGAGGATTAATTGACTCATCCAAGGTCATGCAGCAAGCAGGCCCTACAGCTGGGGCCAAAATCAAGTTTATTCATATATTCTTCAAATCTCCTGATGTCTCATCCAGTCTCACTGCCCCAGTGGCAAGAAAGAGCCAATTGCACCAGACTGTGAGGGGCGGGAACTGGAAAATGGTCCTGCTTATGACTGTAAACAGCAACCCACACTGAACAACCCCACTGCTGGTGCCACATTTTTCTAGTGGAAAGAGACTATTGGAACACCTGGCCCTCTCTTCAGTTCCATCTCTGGGAGGTTATACAGCAGCTTTGCAAGAGATGGCATTTCTACCATTCCATCCTTCTGGGGATGCTTCACGCCGGCTCACCACACTGCTGGAACATGCTGTGGGGAGGTGGCTTTGGACCAGGCCTAGGAGCAGCTACAAGACATCATCTGGTCTAATCTGCTTGCCAGCAGTTGGGAGGGGGCATGGAGGCCCTGTAGCTCCAGGAAGAGCGAGCCAGATTCTCTGGTGTTGGCTTGGCATCGTGTAAGAGGAGAGGAATGTCAGGAAACTTTCTCATTGACTTCTGTGTGTGTTTGGCACAGTTCTACCTACCACACTCCACTGTGCACATATTCTCTGGTATGTCAGGATGAGGGCAATCAGCACCTCCCACCCTCTCTTCCTTACCTGCCCATCCCTCTGCCCTCTCTCTGCACGGCATGTACCACTCAGTTACACTCATTTCTCACTCAGGACTTTAGTGCTTGCAGGTCTTTCAGCCAACACTGCTCTTCCACAGGACCTTTGCATAGCTGCCTCCTCCTTCTCTTGCCGCTCAGAGACACATGCTTGGTCGACACTGGTCAAGTGTTTTTCTCTCTGTCACCACTGATCAGATCACCCTGACTTACCTAGCACTGTTTGAAGTTGCCTCACATGACTTACAGTGTGTACCTTGCGCCTATGTGTGTGCATGTGTGCACTTGTGTGTGTGTGGGGGGGCACGTTCAGCCATCATCCCTCGATAGCTATAAGCTCTGTGACTGTATGGACTTCTCTGTCCTATTCTTGGTACACCCCTGGATTTTTTATATCACAATTGTTAATTTCATAAGTGTATTCCCTTGGGAAATCTTTATAGCAAGTCTGGGGTGGACAGTGGTCCCTGAGGGACAGGAAGGTTACAAGGGGAGCTTCTAGTTCCTTTACCAACTAGAGGAAGGAAGTGTGCTGGCTGTAGTCAGGGATCAGGAATCAAGAAAGAGCCCAGTGAGTCTCGCTGAGTAGAAGAGACACAGAGAAAAAGATGAGTGAACTTGAAGACATTGTCTTGGTGAGTTATGTCCCAGTTGATTCTGGGAATCCAACACTGCCCTGACATGAAAACTAAAGACATTATAAGAAAACAAAATGTCAAACTAATATCCCTCAAGAACAGAAATGCAAAACTTCTTCACAACATTTTATTCAATCTATAACAAAACAATATATTAAAAGGATGAAGTAAAATTTCCAGGTGAGATTTACACAAGGAATTCAAGGATGGTTCAACATTAATAAAACAATCACATATGTAAACTAAGAGAAAAACCAAGGCATACAATCATCTCTATGGATGCAAGAGAAACAACTGACAAAACCCACTTTCCTTCCTAATAAGAGCTCTGCAAATTCAGAATCAAATGGAACTTTCCTGGCCAATAAAGGTACCTGCAGAAAGCCTACAGAGACACTACATTTAATAGAGGATGGTGAAACACTGTTCCCTAAAATATAGAGCAAATACCCATTCACCACTTCCATCAAACATTGTATTCAAGGGCCTGGGAAGGTGGCTCAGTGGTAGAGTGCTTGCCCCACATGCATGAGCCCTGGGTTCGATTCCTTAGCACCACATAAGCAGAAAAAATCCAGAAGTGGCACTGTGGTTCTAGTGGTAGGGTGCTAGCCTTGAGCTGAAGAGCTGACGGACAGCGCATAGGCCCAGAGTTTAGCCCCCACAACTGCCAAAAAGAAAAAATTAAATTTGGGGCTGGGAAGATGGCTCAGTGGTATAGAGTGCTTACCTTGCATGCATGAGGCCCTGAGTTCGATTCCTCAGCACCACATAAGCAAAAAGAAAAAATCCGGAAGTGGCACTGTGGCTCAAGTGGTAGAACGCTAGCCTTGAGCTGAAGAGCTGTGGGACAGCACTCAGGCCCAGAGTTCAGGCCCCATGACTGGACTCCCCCAAAAAAAAACAAAACAAAAAAAATACATTGTACTCACTACTTCAAAAGGCAAGCAAAAAATAAAAAGCATTCTGATTGGAAAAGACAACTAAACTTTGTGTATGCAAATGATAGTTATGAAAAGAATCTGATCAAATCAATAAAAAATACTAGAACACGTATGTGAGGTTAGTATTGCAGACAAGATTAATACATAGAAACCAACTACAGCAAGCCCGTCTTATTCATGGACCATAGCACATGGTTTAGACCAAGTAAGTTTTTAAAAATCCTGCTCATCCATTATACAACTAAGTTGATGGATGCAGAGAAGCTCGAGGTCCCTCCTGCATTATCACCAGTTGTGTTCAGACTTTGTTCATCCTGAGCATTTGTGGTTCTTTTGCCATGGTGTTTCCTTGGAATCATTTACCTTCGGGTACATGGATCTATGGAATTTCTGTATACGAGCTGTGTACAATCAGAAACTGAATTCTGAAACATAACAATTATAGTAATGTAAGAATATCAAGTAGTTGTAAAAGACCTGGATACCATGTATCACAAAATATAAAAGAAGAAGATATGAATAAGTGGAGACACATACCATGTTCATGGATCTTAGAGTCAAGATCACTAAACTGTGCATTCGACCTAAACAGATGCCACTCAATCTCTCAACAGATTTTTATAGAAATTGAGAAACTAGTTCTAAATTCCATGTGGAAATATAAAGGACTGAATATCTCAAAAAGCCTTCAATAGTATGAGCATGGTGACAAAAAAAACAGCAACAGTTAGCCTCAGAACTATTGGCATCAGCATAGACAAACAGGATCAATAGAACAGAACAGAGTCCAGAAACAAAACCACAATATAAGGTCTTGGAGCAGGGCCTCTGCCACCTCATGGAACTGGGCTTCTAATGGCAGGAGATGGTGAAGGCAGGCACTGTTCAGACAGAGGAGCCAATCATATGATGTTGGGTGATGATACAGAGCCATGCTGGCTGCTTCCTACCTGGCCTTGATCTTCCACAGTCACAGACAGAGTGAAGTGCTTCCAGCCCAACTCCTCTGATTGTGTTTTATGGAAGACCACTATTTTCCAGGCGCAATCTCACAGCCTGTTCTGTGCATTTTATTTAAACCTGCCACTAGTCAATGTTGAGACAAATACCTTCACACTTAGGTTTGGGCCTGGGCACTCGTTAACATAGATTACGGGTGGAGGTGTGAGAGAGATGCACTCTCTCCTCTCATCTCTCCAAGCCCCCATGACCCTTGACTTGCTAACTCAGCTGATGTTAGCCTTAAGGTATCTGCAGCCGCCAGTTTTGTCGTCTCATCAATTTCTGCAGCGGGGGGGGGGGGGGGGGGGGAGGGGGCATAACAGAGGCTCTAGAAACATGGGCAGAATGGATGCAGGAGTGAATCAGGCTGCACTGGAGCAGTCATGGAAAGAGCACCGGTAGACAGAAGCATCGTGAGAGTGGTCCCCGCCGAGCACAGCTGGGGTCTGCGGAGAACAGAGTCCACTCCCAAGGAAGCAGGGACAGGAAGCCTCTGAAACAGTGTTCAGCCCATTAAACACGACCAGTGTTACAGCTCTGTGTGGGCCCAACACACTGCACCTCTCATGGTGATAGAGGTCCCACAGCATCTTTGCAGCCAAGAACAGCATAAGAGCGCAGTTAGCCACACCTTCCACCCCCCCCACCCTGTTTTTGTTTGCACAATTTGGGGTGGGTCATTGGGGTGGTTCCATCCATGCAAATAGCATATGCTGATGGATGTGTTTATCCCTCTGCTGTTCTTTCTTATCCCCCTCCTGCCACTCCGCTTCATTTATCTCTCTTGCATTATGAAGTTTTAATACATAGATACAATGTGCCTTTTAACAGTGTGCTAGTGGTGGATGCTGTCTCTCTGCTTTTTCCCTCAAGGCTGATGCCAGTCCCAGCTCTACTTCTGGATTTTTGGTGATTCCTTGGAGATCAGTCTCATAGACTTTCTTGCCTGGCTGGCTTTGAGCAGCATTTCTCAGATCTCAGCCTCCTGAGTAGTAAGGGTTACAGGCATGAGCCACCAGCTCCAGGCTGATACAATATGCTCTGATCATTCCCGCTCTCCTGTAGGTCAGGCACCCCACATAAGTGGAAACATGTGAGTGGTGTTCGAGTTTGATTCTCACTTATTCCTCAGCCCACTTCTTAGAAGACATGTCACCATTTTTGTCAGCTTTTGGTCAGTACAGCTTGTTCAAAGGCACATCCTGCTTTGGAGAGACTAACCGAGGTCCTGTCTCTCCACCTTGCTCCTGGGCTGCCCTTTCATGAGGGAGAGGTGATGGCGTCTGGTCACCTCGTGCAGGAACTCAGGTGAGAAGGCTGTGACATGTCAGGTGGCAGCTCTGTCGCCAAGAAGAGCAAAGGACTGGGACACAGCAGACACTTTTTTAAAAAATTGGACTAGAATTAAAGTGCTGTCCGTTTTTCATAATGATTTACATATCACAAATGACCTGCCATGCTGCTTCAAGCCTGCTTGTCACAACAGCACTGTGATTTGTCATTACATGCACAAGGATCATGTCGCCAAAAAGGGGAATTCACGTCAGGTACCCGAATCGGGTGCCTATGGGCACAGCAGGTCCAGGGCACGTCCCGGGCTCCACTCGGCTCTGTCTGAACACACAGCCTTGTCTTTCTTCAGGGCCAAACTGTCTGCCAGGGGCAAGAGTCTGCCAGGTCCCCAGGATCCCCTTCCTCAGCTCTGATCATGGGTGGCCTCTGGTGCGTGCTTACCTGCCGGCTCCCCGAGGAGGGCAGCAGAGTTTGGATGTTCCACCTACACAGCCTCATAAGAAACACGGAGTGCTTGAACGCTGACAGTTGCTTGCTCAGGATTGCTGTTTGTGTTTTTGTGCCTGTTTACTTTTGAAGATGGGGGAGGCTTAATTTGTATTTGAGGAAGATGCAGGGCAAGGTCTGCCTCCAACCTGCCTCCCCCATATGAACCATTACTTGGGAAAATGTGGTTCTCACTTTTCTTCTCCAGTCAGACAGTGGAGGCCCTGTATGAGATAAGGTCATTTCCTTCGCAGTGTTAGAACATCACAGCCAGTTTTAATGGGGTTTCTTCCAGGAAAATCAGCCTACACGGATTGCCACGTTGAAGCGTCAGCTTCCTTGTTTGCTTTTGAATGCTCTCGGACTTGTCTCCATGTGTAATGTGTGGGTAGCATTTCTTTCCACCTGCCTACCCTGCTGTGATGTGCAACTTAAATGAGTTTTGCTAAAATAAATAAATAAAACAGCTGTACCTCATCCGTTATACCTCTGCAACGCATCCATACGTGGCCTTTGTTTGAAGCAGCTGTATTCACATGCTGCAGGTTTTTCAGATTATTGGTTATCTACAGCCATAGCTGGTCTGTTGGAACATTTCTCTGATCCGCCATAAGGAACTTCTGGCTATGGTACACCCTGCTTGCCTCTTGACATCAGTTTACCAGACATTTGTTCAGTGAATAAACGAATGCTTTTCCTAGGAAGGAACTGCATGGTACTCAGGGGGACACTCTGCCACATGGTCAGCCGTCAGTCAGGACCGTGAGTGAGGAGCATACTTTGAAGTCTGTCACAGCCCAGCAGTGACAAGGAACTCAAGTGGCAAAAGAACGGCCAGACATAGTGAGACTGAGACTGGAGAGGGCTGCCGCGTGAGGGGATGTGTGGGCTTCTACCCCTCACCACGCGGTGGACTGCAGCAGCAGGCAGAACTTCCCGGTGAAAACTCAAAGGGACACCGGGGAAAATACACTTGAAAATTATTTTCAGTACAGCGCCAAGCTCAAAAGAAAGGAAAATCTTCGTGTGGTAAAGTTAACCTGGTTCACTCCATGGAGAATTATACCTGTATATACTATAGTCATCTAAATCATGTATACGAGCACATGCCTCTAAGCATGATTATATGGGAGGTGGTGTTTTGTATCTAAGATCCACATATGTGAGAAGACATGTATGCTTTTGCTTTTCTGACCCTGGCTTACTTTGCTCGGTGTGATGTTTTCCAGATCCATCCATTCTCTGGCAAAAAAAAAAAAAACCCATAAAAACAAAAACATAATAACATTCTTCATGATGGCTATATAAAATTCCACTGCATAAGTGTGTGTGTATATATATTTGTATATGCAAACATATATAATCACACACACACACACATACACACACACACACACACATATATATATATTTAAATCATGTTTTAAATCCATTTATCTGTCATGGGGCATCTGGGCTGTTTCTGTAACTTAGTTACTGTGCTTCAGAAGCCATCATCAAGAATAAAAGCAGCAGCAAATGCTGGTGAGGATGAGAAAAAAAGGAGCCTCATACACTCTTGGTGGGAATGTAAGAAACCAGTGCAACCACTACGGAAACCTGTATGGAGATTCCTCATAAAATTACACATAGTGTGACCTGTGACCCAGCAATCCCACTCTTGGGCATTTACCCGAAAGACGGCACATCCGGATATAACAAAGACACCTGCACACCTTGTATCATATTCTTGTGGTATCTTAGCTAAGAAACAATTATAAGTCAAACACCTGCATTTCGGGTTGTCAATTTAAACTGCATTCTGTGGTCTACCTTGTGTTATTTTTGTGTTTATGGCAGTCAGGACTCAGCTTTACACTTTCATAAGTAAATACTCAAATGTCCTGATGCTATTTGTGGAAAAGAATGATTCTCAGCTGAAGTGTCTCAGCCTTCTGGTCGAATCAATTGATCATAAGTACAATATTATTTTATCCATCCCTCTGTCTCTGTGTGATTGTACCCTACTATCTTGGTTACCATAGCATCATAATAAGCGTGAAACTTTCAAAGGCTTTTTAAATAAGGTTTCGGCTATTATGTGTCTCTTGTGTTTCCATATGAATTTTAATATCAGATTGCAATTTCAGCAAAAAATTATCACTGGAAATTTAACAATGATCATGTTGAGTGTGCTAATCAATTAGGAGAGTATTGTCCTCTTAGTGTAGTCCATTACTCTAAAAATACTTCAATTTATTTATGTCCCATTTAATTTCTTTCGTTGATGTTTTATAGTTTTTAAAGCAAAGGTCTTATTTTTCTTTTTTTCTTTTTTCTGGGGGGGGGGTCTGGTCGTGGGGCCTGAGCTCTGGGCCTGGGCACTGTCCCCCAGCTCTTCAGCTCAAGGCTAGCGCTCTACCACTTGAGCCACAGCGCCACTTCTGGATTTTTTCTTTTTTGCTTATGTGGTGCTGAGGAATCGAACCCAGGGCCTCAGGCATGCAAGGCAAGCGCTCTACTGCTGAGCCACCTTCCCAGTCCCAGATCTTATATTTTTTACATTACAATGCTATTATTTTTTTCAATCTCTGGATGCTTTTTTATTTTATTTAGCTGTTTTTGCAGTGCCTGGGATTGAACCAAAGGTCCTGGACATACTGAGCAAGGGCTCTATATTTCGAGTCATGTCCACTTTTAGTTTGTTGTTCACATAGGGTCTCATTAACTTTGCCTGAGATAGGCTTAGATCAGGATTCTTCTACCTCCCCCTCCCAGGTAGCTAGAAGCATAGATGAGCACCACCATGCCCTGAATTGCTGCTGTTAGTGACGTTAGTGAAGCCAGGATGTGGTCATGGTCTGACCTGCCGAGAGAGCTCCTCAGGGGTCCCAGGGAAAGCAGTGCTGTGTTTAAGCCCCAAAGAGTCAAAAGTGTATCGATCCCAAATCAGGGGAAGAAAGACCTGCAGTGTTCAGTAGGAAGTTTGTCCCAGGGCTCCAGACTGAACAGTGATTCAAGAATGTAGAGCAGTCCTCTCAAAGCGTGGCCCCTGAATCACAGCCTCTGAAGCCCTGGGAGTGTGTTAGAAACACCAAATGTCACTGTCCTCCCACACTGCAGAGTCAGAAACTCCAGAGTGGGACCCGGCAGCGAGGGTTTCCAACCATCCAAATGCTCCAGTGTGTGCTCGAGCTTGAGAACCACCGACAGAGACAAGTCCTCACTCCCAGAGCTGACATCCTCTGTGGGTGTGGGTGTGGGTGGCTGGGGAGAGACCACACATGGCCACACACTGAGCGCATGGGTTAATTCAGAGACAGATGTTACAAAGGGAAGCTGGGACTGGCTTGGGACTGAGGGACTTCTGGAGTGGGCTGGTGAGCAAAGGTCCATATGCTGATGAGTTCTATGCATGAGTGAGAAACCAGGGATTGAACCGCAGGCAAAGAGGACAGCTGCTGCAGAGGTACCTTGCTAGATCAGAAAGGAAACTATTTGTCAACATAGACAGAGAGGCGAGCAGAGCCAGAGTCAGGACAGAACTTGAGCAGCGGAGCCCAGACGCAGAGCTTTCTGGCTTGGAGTGCAAGGTCTATAGGCCAGGCCAGGGATGCTGGCATTGCTCCAGATGTATTGGGAAGTCGCTGGGTGGTTTAAATGGTAACTTGTACTGTGTTAGGTTGAGCCATATGACATCATCATAGATGGAACCAAAATCAGACAAATATTGGGGATCTCAAATTGCCAACCTTATTTGTACCTATCAGTCAGTGTTGAGTTATTTTTTTTAATGTAGGAAAAGGATTATCCCTACAACTCTAAAACTTGACATTTTTAACAAGAGTATCATCGAGACAAGTCTCAAGTGACATTCCAAATACGACCAGTGACAAGTCAGAACCGAGTGCCGTGAGCGTGACAGAGCACACAAGGAGCCTGGTGCGTGGGCGCGGTGAGTTCAGATGCAGCCATGTGAGTGGCACCCAGTTGTGCGAGAACCAATGTCAGCCATGGCAGCGTCTGATCACAACAGCGAAATGCTCTGCACGCTCTGCACATCAGTGCGGGATCCTGCCTTGGATTCGTGTCTACCTTGCACCTTAAGATACTGGGCTGAGATTTCTGGGTTGATGACTCATGCATGGAAAAAATGCCAGGATCCAGTGGTTCATACCTGTATTCCTGGCTACTCAAGGGATTGCAGTTCAAAGCCAGTCCAAGCACACAAATCTAAGAGACTCTTATCTCCAATTAGCCCTCAAGAAGTTCAAAGTGAAGCTGTGGCTCAAGTGATAGAGCACTAGTCTTGAGCAAAACAGCTCAGGCCTTGAATACAAGCCCTACTACCACACATATAAAACATGCTGAAGGCATTCGGAGGAGGCCAGACCTTAGTGGATCCCATCTGTTTGGGAGGCAGAGCTAGGGGGCTCACTGCTCAAGGCCAGCCTAGAAGAAACAAAAGTTAGTGATACTTGGTCTCAAACAACATGGCGGGCATGATAGCACATTCCTGCAATCTTAGCCGTGTGCAAGGTGTGAGTAGGAGAACGACAATCTGAGGTTTGCCCCAGGCAAAAGATACTAAGCTCTGAAAAGTAGAAGTGGCAGAGTACCTGCCTAGCAGGTACAAAGCCCTGAGTTCAGACCACAGTACTTAAAAAAAAAATTCAGAGGAGAGAGGGATGGAGAAAAGCTAAGTGACACTGGGAAAGTTACTCACCTTCTTGGAACAATGTGGGATTGTGGAAAAAACAATGGATGTCAAAGGAAGGACCTCACACAGCACCAGGAGCCTGGATGAATGGTCTGAAAAGTCTGCAGGAACCCCCCACAGGAAGCCAACATAGGAATTCTTTCCTTCCCTCTCTTTTTTCCCCAATGTCAGTCTGTCTGTCTTGTCTCATACTGTACTGGCTCTCCTAACTCAAAGGCTGGGCGCAGTCCCTTAGCTTTTTCATTCAAGGCTGGCACTCTGCCACATGAACCACAGCTCCACTTCCAGCTTTATGATGATTAATTAGAGATAAAGAGTCTCATGGATTCTTGGTGGGACTAGTTTTGAACCACAATCTTCAAATCTTCAGCTTCCTGAGTAGCTAGGATTATAGGCATGCGGCACCATTGTGTTAAGAGAACACAAATTGCATGTTCCTTCTGGAATGTGGCCTAAGTGGCGTGTCTTGGCCCTGGGTCATTTCATCCGTGAGAGGCCGCTCTCTGTCTGGTGCTGCCCATTTTGCCCTTAGAGAGGCCTATAGTTCTGAACTGGGAACACAGCACTTTGCCTAGCTCACGTTCCATAGTTTTCCTTTTTCCTCTGTCTCCTCCATTAGTCTTGTCCTTTGTTGGCTCATGAAGATCCTGTAGAGGCCTGAACATTATAATCTAAAATCATCAAAACCATTGTGACACAAGAACAAGGCTCTGTGTATGGATAGGGAGCAATTTACAGTTTGCAAAGCCTGGGTAGATGGTGGGATTTGAACTTGCAGCTCCCTGGGGTCCAATCTCATGATTCTTCCTGCTCCAGCTGCCTCGGCCTGATGAGCTGGGTGGATGTGAGTCTCTCCCCCACGGTTTCCTGGCTTGTGGATCAGCCGACAACTCTGCTTGACTTCCCGGGGAGGAGAAAGAAGGGAATAACACTGGTTTGAAGGACAGTGGGAGCCATCAGACTGCTTCAGCCTGACTGTGGTTCAAGTCAAATTTTAAAAAGAAAGAAAGGCTTATTATTGTGGAGGTTATTAAAAACGTTATAAGGGCTTCTGTGTATCAAGCACAATTCAGGTTTGATAAGCGCTTTTTTACTTGTACGATACGAAGTGACAGAGCCTTGCATTCCATTATTGGATTTCTGCAGCAGACAAGGCTATTTTTAGTTCCTTTCTTGGGAGATGTTCACTGGATGTGAGTAGTCTGAGGAGGAGCTTGAACCTTGACCTCTGGAGATGCCAGACATGGACCC
Source organism: Dipodomys merriami (assembly GCF_024711535.1). NCBI lineage: Eukaryota > Metazoa > Chordata > Mammalia > Rodentia > Heteromyidae > Dipodomys > Dipodomys merriami. The sequence continues at coordinate 47,001 of NW_027206500.1, read as the reverse complement.
AGTGTTCCTGGCTGCCAGGGCTCCCAGTGCCATCCTTGGAGTGCTCCTCCCTGCACTCGAAGGCCTTTCCCTCAGGGAGGAAAACTATCTCCAGTGGTCCAGGTGGCATCATGCTGCTAGTGGTCCAGGAAGGGCTTTGTTTCCTGCAGAAATCTTTCCTTTAACTATGTCCCCCATTCTGAACAGCTCTGGATTTCAGAATGGGTCTGCAGAGGGCCGGCTATGAGTAAGGTGAGGTGGAGCCTTCCCTGTGCATTTGTGACAGGGACAGGGGACCCGGGCTTTCTATCCCAGGTCTGTCCCACTGTACACGTGGCCTCTCTCCTATGTTCCTGTCCTCTTCAGTGACTGGTTAGCATGGCTGATCAATGGTTTGGAGCACCATACCTGTCCTAGTGACCCAGGCCTTGTCAGCCTCTCTTGGCCTTGGATTTGTCCACTGGGAAGATGAGGGGTGTAAAGTTCACATCCATGGTTAAATAGATGGGTATTAAGGGATGATCCAGAGTTTGGAGATGGCACCCCTCCTTCTTTTCCTGAGTTTGGATGGAGCTGAGGGGCATAGTTCACCCTGGGGTGCTGTCATCATGCAGCACAGCGACAGGTGACGATACCTCAGCAAGGTGCCAGTGAGAGAGCAGTCAGCAGGGCGAGTGCTCTGCAGGAAGGTTCCAGAGCAGGGAGAGGACCCAGAGGGATGGCACGGGGCAGGGAGGGGCGAGGCTTCTTCCAGACTTACTCTCCAGGCTGATTGATCAGCCTGTGGAAAAGTTGGGGCAGTCACTCAGAGTGGACTCCAGAACAGGAGAAGACCAAAGAAAAGGAATTCCTGTGGGCAGTGGTCTGAGCAGCACGGCCATCCCAGAGATTTCTCCCCATTTTTCCTTCTCTACAATCCCCACTTCTGTGGGTGCACAGCTGACCAAAGTGCTTTATCAAATATGGCCGCATCAAGAGCAGTCACCCTTCACTCTATCTATCTATCTATCTATCTATCTATCTATCTATCTATCTATCTATCTATCTATCTATCTATCTATCTATCTATCTATCTATCTATCTATCTATCTATTCCCTGTCAGAAACCAGGATTCGAACTCCCTATCTGACACTTTATGCTCCTTGGCAGGTGTCTTACCACCTGAGCCATGCCTCCAAGCCATTTGTTTTCTTTAAGTAGTTTTGCAAAGGAGTTATCATTAAACAAAGCAGTTTATGAATACAGTGCTGTTGATCAATGTCACCCCTTTCAAATCCTCACCCATCCCTCCCCTTCCGATCCCTTCCCTCACTCCTCTTAAATTTGTAGGATATACATTGAATTCCTGACTGCATTTGTTCCTTCCTCTCATCTTTCCACACCTTCCCCCTTGGCCCCACCCTGCACTGCCCCTTTTGAGTACCACTTCCTGGTGTTTTATTTTGCTGAACTTGGACTTCACCTTTCTAAGGTGTTATGTTATTTCAGATTACCCTTGAATCTACCATATTTCAGTTTATACATCTGCATACCCTTGTATACCACCCAGTGTATTTACTTACAAGTTTATAAGCTAAATCAGCTTTGGTCTGTAAGAGAAAACAAGCATCCTTTCTCTCTCTGGACCTGACTTTATTAGCAATGTTTCCAGGCCTTTCCATTTCTTTGCAAATGGTACAATGCCATTCTTTCTAATGGATGAGTAAAATCCTATTGTGTATATATCCCATTTTTTTCTGATCATAGCATATGATTTTTTCAATTAGTTGTTGAATTCAATCAGCCAGTTTTGCATGTATATTCATCAAAGGCATAAGTCTATAGTTGTCTTTTACTGATGTGTCCTCATCTGGCTTGGGGATGTGTCTTCATAGAATGAGTTTGGTAGTGATCTTTCCCTTTATATTTCATTGAAGAGTATGAGAAGTTTTGATATTAGTTCTCCCTTGAAGACCTATAGAATTTAGCTATAAACCCATCAGTTCCTGGGCTTCTTTTGGATGGGAGGGCTTTTATTGCCATTTCAATTTCATTGCTTGCTATGGATCTGTTTAATTGGTTTTTATCTCCTTGGCTCAGTTTAGGTATATTGATAGTGTCTGGGAATGCTTCCATTTCTTCTAGATTCTCCAATTTATTGGCATAAAGATTTGCAAAGTATTCCCTCATAATATTCTGAATTTTGTTTCTGTTGTGTCATTTCCTTTTTCACCTCTAATTTTATTTGGGTAGTTTCTCCTCTTAGATTTGCTAAGGGCCTGTTAATTTTTAGGGTTTTTTTTCAAAGAGACAACTTTTTGTTTTGTTGATTCTTTGTATGCTTTATGGTCTCTAATTTTTATTATTCTTTGTATTGTTTGGGGTTTGGCTTGTTTTTTTCAAGGAGGTTGAAGTGTATTATTAGAGTGTTGACTTGAGATTTCTTTAATTTGCTGATGTAGGTACTCATAGCTATAAATTTTCCTGTTAGTATTGCCTTTGCTGTGTCCCAGATCAGCTGGTTTTTCATGTGTTCATTTATATTGGATTCCAGAAGCATTTTAATTTCCCTTCTCATCTCTTTGATGACCCACTGATAAATCTGCAATGCTTTGTTCATCTATTACAAGTTTCAGTATTTTCTGTGATGGCTTTTGCTGTTGAACTTTTATTGTTGTGGTCTGACAGGATACAAGGAATAATTTTTATTTTCTTCAGTCTTGCAGAGATTTGCTTTGTGACCTAGGTATGGTCTATTTTAGAGAATGTTCCATGAAAAAAAAATGTGTATTGTGATGCTGTTGGGTGGAATAGTCTGTAGATGTCTGTTAGATCTAGTTGGTCAATGTAATTATTTTGCTCTGAGGTGTTTGTTTTTTGCTAAATTTTTGCTTGTATGATCGATCCAAAAGTGACAATCGTGTGTTGAAGCCACCAGCAATCAATGTTTTTGCTCTGAGTTTTAGATCAGTAGTATTTGATGAAGTTGGCAGCTCCAACATTCGATGCATAGATATGTAGGATTGTTATGTCCTCATGGTAAAGAATTCCCTTTTTAAAAGAAATTTAAATTTTATTGTAAAGGTGATGTACCAGAGGGATTACAGTTACACAAGTCAGGTAATAAGTACATTTCTTTTTGAACAGTGTTACCTCCTCTCTCATTTTCTGAGAGTTCTCTTTTTAATACATAATATCCTTTTTTCTCCTTTCTAATTCTAATTTGAAGTCTTTTATCTAAGTAAGCTACTGTCCTGTTTATGAGGGCCATTTACTTGGAAGACTGTTCCAGCCTTTCACCTTGAGTAGATATTTGTTTTTGTCAGTTAGATGTGTGTCTGTAGGCAGCTGATGGATGGGTCTTGTGTTTTATCCAGCCAGCCACTCCATGTCTTTTGATTGGAGAATTGAGCCCATTGATATTAAATGTTAGATTGAGAGGTACGTGATAGCTCCTGTCATTACCCTTTTTAGCAGCTGTGTCTCTTCTGTTCTTACTATATCTAGCCACTTATCTGGTGGGGTCTGTTTTTGCTTCTTATTTTATGTTCATGTTGATTATCTGTATGTGGGACATCTTTAGTTATCCTCTGTAGTTTGGTGATGATAAATTGTTTCCATTTTTGGCTTATCATGGAATGTTTTTATTTGCCCTTCAGTTATGAAATAAAAGTTTGGCTGGATATAGTATTTTTGGTTGGTAGTTATTTACATTCAATGCTTGGTATACATCTCACTGAGCCCTTCTTGCTTTTAGGGTTTTGGCTGAGAAATGTCATTATTCAGACCAGTTTTCCTGTATACCTAATCCACCTTTTCTCTCTGGTATCCTCTTTGTTCTCCACTGAACCAGTTTGGATCACGGTGTGACAATGGGAGGCTCTTTTCTGGTCAGGTCTGTTGAATGTTCTAAAGGCCTTTTGTACCTGATTGGGCTTTTCTTTTTGAATGTTTGGGAAGTTTTCTGCTATAATTTCATTAAATATATTTTCTATAGCCTTAGTCATCTGCTCTTCTTCCTTGATTCTTTATTTTGTGTGTGTGTGGGGGGGGGGGTCATAGGAACTGAACTCGGCCTGGGTACTGCCCCTCAGTTCTTCAGCTCAAGGCTAGTGTTCTACCACTTGAGTCACAGCGCCACTTCCTGCTTTTCCCGCTTATGTGGTGTTGAGGAATCGAACCCAGGGCCTCATGCGTGCAAGGCAAGCACTCTACCACTGAGCCACCTTCCCAGCCGCTTCCTTGATTCTTATCAGCTACAAATTATCTTCTGATTGAGTCCTAAAGTTCTGGTAAACTCTTTTCCTGTTGCCTGTATTTTTATATGGTTACCTCCTTCCCCTGCCCCTTATTATATATACTCTTGTCTTCAAACCTCAAGACTCTGTTTTCTATTTCATCTATTCTGCTGGAGAGGTTTTTTTTTTTAATTTCTCTGCCTTTTGTGTATTTTTTAGGGTTTCTCTTTATTCAAGTCTTTTTTAAGGTCTTGTATTGATTTCTTTGATTCATTGATTTATCTGTACCTTGTTTCATCTCTTAACTGAATGGCTGTTTTTTTCATTAGATTCCTTTGCCATCTTTTGAAATTCATTTAGCTCTTCATTTGTGATCTTCATGAATTCTTCTATTATTCTTTGGGTCATGTCATTGCCTTCACAGAGTGTCTAGTAGAGGTTTTGTATCTTTTTATAGACAAATCTTTATCAGGAGGTCTTTTAGCCCTATGTACGTTTTCCTCTAGATCATTGTCTTTCTGACATATTGTTGAACAGTTGTGGTTTTGAGGGAGTGTTGTGTTTCTTTGATTTCTCATGTTTCTTGAATTTCTGGGATGGGCTCTGCCCATTTGAAGATCTTTTTGGTATTGATTTTTGGGTACCCGAGATCTTCCTAAGTGGGTTATTCTCTGGTTTTGGTTGAACAGGCAGTTGGTGTTTTGATGGGTTGCATACCTTTCTACTGATGTTGAGTGTATGTCAGCTTTGGTATCTTATCCCAGACTAGAATGATTGAAAGCCAACATATAGGCGGCCACCTTTGTTCACTTTTCCTATTCCTTTAGTCTTGCTTTATGTTTATAGGATTAAAGTTCTGCTTATTTAGGGGTAGGCCCCTGCTGGGTGAAAACTAGGCCCTTGGGATCTGCCCCTGCATGTGTGGAACCCAGCTGGGATCAGTCTCTAGTTCTCTGGTGTGACTAAGACAGGTCCCTGGACATGGGCACTGCTCTTTGGTTTGTGTCCCTGTGTGTGGTGCAGGGCTGGAGGCTGGATGCTCATTTGGGTTATGGTCTCTTGTTTGGCCCCTGTCCCTGTTGGCCGGAGCTCCTCTGGAGGCCAGACGTCCAGTCAGCACCGGGGCCTGAGTTTGGGGGTGGGACTCTGGTTTGGAGCACTTCCCTTTGGTTCCTGACTGTATCAGTTCTTATCCTTATTGGTGTGGGGCTCAGGTGGATGCATTATCCTTCTTCTGAGTCTGGGCTGGCAGTGTGGCTGAAATCAGTGCAGTTCTGGGCTCAGAATTTTCTCTCTCGTTTCTGCTCCCTCCCCTGCTTTCCTATATCCTACGCCTGTTCTAAGCCTGGAGCCCAGTTCCTCCCCCAGCCTTCTTGCAGGTCACTTTGGGGATGGCAAGCGTGTGATTCACAGTGTTTGGTGTCAATGTGCTCTCCTTTCCCAGATTCCCCTGTGAAGTAGTTTTCTGTGTCACAATGCAGTTGTGTTTATCTGTCATGTCTAAGACTGGCATGGTGATCAGTCATGGCCAGCAGGAAGGCTAGTACGTCAGGTCGCACCAAGTGGGGCTCCGCACCCAGTGGTGGGCTGAGTGGAATCAGCACCAGGGGCTGTGCCTCGCTGCTGGAGACCTTGTTCCATGGACTTAGTCATTTTTGTTGCTTTTTCTTTCTCTAAGATATAAATTTTGGTATTTCTTGATTGGGACTATGCTTGGACAGCTGGCCCTTGCTTGGTGTCCACTCTCAAGCTAGATTTCCTGATTAGAGCTACATGTTTCTGATTGAGCAGAGAGAGCTCTGATATTGCCCTGTCTCTAGACCACCTTCTTGGATCCCACACTGGGGCAGGGCTTTCTCATCTGCTAGCATCATCATTCTCATGCCAGTGAGCACAGCCATGTTGACAACATAATTTGAATTCTAGCAGGAAGGGAGTGAAAGGGCGCTGGCACAAAGCTGTGGGATGGCGCGAAGCCATGGGGAGATCAATAAGCAGCCTCGTCCTGGTCTCCAGTCATACCAGGTCTCCAGGGGATTGGAAGGTCTACCATCCAGGGGAAAGTATGGGTCTTCTGCAAGAAAAGACCAGAACCTGAATCACTGCTTGAATGCTGTGCACTTTGCTTTTCCTCTCTCAAATTCACTCCAGCCTACAAGTGTTCCTCCTCAAAGTTCATGTTGCTCCTGCAGAGCTCTGGTGGAATATTGAATGAGATTTCCCTCTGGCAGGCTAGCTGCCAAGAGTGTGTGGAGTGCATGGTTCTCCACCTATGAAAATATCAAGTGAGCACCTGTGTGAGGCAGCGTTGGAGCCCGTGGTTTCTTTGGGAGTCACTGAAACTCTTTTCCTCACAGTAATACACACACAAAGAGGTCCCCGGTGACTCAGTCCTGCTGTCTGTCTGTGAATGTGTGCCCCAGAGTTCACATGTGGGATGCTGTGTCCCTGAAGACTTGGGGGTCATTGGAGGTGGGGCTGTTGGGAAGTCATTAGGACCAGATAAGATCATGGAGGTGGGGGAGGTGGGCTTTCCTGGTTTTACAAGGACAGGGGAGGGCTAAGCCACCAGATGGTGCTCGGGACACCCCAATGCAGGAGTTAAGGGACCCCTTGAGATCCCAGGAAAGCCACAATGCCTGGAGCAGCTGATGCTGCACGGAGCACCCTCCCACACCCAATTCCCACCCAACCCCCCGAGCCCCTAAAGGAGGCCTTGAGCTTCACCTCTGCACTGTCAGCCAGGAAGTTTGCTGGGCCCCCTTTGAAGGACCATGAGCTCCTTTAATACAAGGATGAGTTCATTTCTTTATCCTACCCTCCAGCAGGTGCCAGGAGCTCTGTGCACAGCTGGCAGATTCACGATAAAGAGGCCCAATAAGCATCCTTCTCTTTCTTGCCTGTTTCTGAACCATTATTGACAGCAGAGCAGATGTACAGGAGGACTGGAGTCCCTTCCCATGCTGCTTTCCCATCCTTGTAGTACAGGCTTTGGGGGCTCAAAGGCATTTAAGGTTCTTCCAGTTCTAGATTCACACAGCTGGCTTTTCCTCAGGGCTGTCCTCCCGGTCCTGCAACAACATGTGTTCACTGCAGCAACACCCCATTTGTGTAGTTGCTGGAACACTGGGGTTCCGGCCCTCCTGCCAGCACTGCCTCACTCGGTCCTCTCTTCTGCTAAATGGGAGGAGCGGCCTGGCTTCTTCAGCTCTGATGTTCAGAGATCTCAGGCACAGTTGTCAGGTGGCCCTGAAGGTGTCCTTCAGCTTCATAATCACATGACATGGCCCTATTATTACATCCTAAGAATCCGTAAGGAACTTGGCAACATTTGTGATGTCAGGATTGCAATCGCTCAACCACATTCTCAGAGTCAGTGCACTGACTCCCCTGCCTTAGGAAGCCCAAATTTGATGGCACTGTGGCTCAAGTGGCAGAGCGCTCGCCTTGAGCTGAAGAGCTGAGGGACAGCGCCCAGGCCCAGAGTTCAAGCCCCACGACTGACAAAAAAAAAAAAAAGAGGCAAAGTTTGCTTTGGTTCGTGGTTTCAGAGGTTTCCGTACAGTCACTTGGCCTGGCAGCTTTGGACTTGTGGTAGACAGAGGATGTCTGTCCATCTCTCTATGGCTGGGAAACAAAGCAGACAGGAAGAGCCAGCTCCCCACAACCCTTTCAATGGCATACTACAATGATTGACCTTCCCCACCACCACCCCCTGCCCCGCCCCCGTCCCCTCTGGAGACTAAACCTTCAACACTGGGCCTCCAGGGGGAGCATTCCAGATGTGAATTACAGCAACGAATTATTAAAGCATCCACTAACCACAATGGACGCAGCATGCTGGCACCAGGGTCTGTTGCTTTGACTCACAAGGAGTGAGGAGGCCCCGTGGGATTAAGTAGGGGCATTGGTCTTGTGGAGGGCACAGGTACCTCCGTGCTAACCTCTGCCCCACCCCCCCGTGTGCTCCCAGGTACTCCTTCCAGGACGAGGAGGACATGTTCATGGTGGTGGACCTGCTGCTGGGCGGGGACCTGCGTTACCACCTGCAGCAGAACGTGCGCTTCACCGAGGGGGCTGTGAAGCTGTACATCTGTGAGCTGGCCCTGGCCCTGGAGTACCTCCAGCGGTACCACATCATCCACAGGTAACCGCTGCTGCCGGCCGTTGGGCGGGGGGGGGGGGGGGGGGGGTGGGACAGAGTGGGGACAGCGCCATCTGCAGCCAGGAAGTGTTTGATTCCCAACCTTGTTTAGAAGTGCAGTGTCTGGAAGGGTAAGGGCAGCTTTTTCAGACGGCAGTGCAGACTGCAGTGCAATGCCCCTTGATTCCTGCGGGGGGTTGTCCCTCTACCTTCTCTCCAGACCCTCGAGGGGCGTTCGGGGTTCTCCTGCTCTGGTGTGTGTGTGTATTTTCTCTCATCCAAATTCCAATCCACTGATAGGAGGAAATGTTGAGAGATGATAAATGTCTAAGGATGGGGAAAACAGAATTGAGACTACAGCGCAGCCTTAAATGGGAGAAAGTGTGGGGTGAGACGTGGCTTAGAATGCCAGAATCTGAATTTAGGCTGTCACTGGAAGGGAGTCTAGAGTAATAGACACTAAAGGCTCCCCCAGAGGCTCAAGGATTGGCACCAATGTCTACAGAAAGGAGGTGGAGATGAGAAGGGAAGTAAAATACAGTGGATTCGTGTGGAGTGGCCAGGAGTCTTCCCCACCCAGAATCTCAGAATGGCTGCCTTTTCTTGATCAGACAGGGCACAAAGGCTAGTCCCCCTAGGAGAAAAACATGGACTGTCTGCTTGAAGATCCTCCATCCGAGCCAGGTTGGCATACTGTAGTTCAAAGAGCAAGGTTATCTAAATATACCCCCAGGGAGTAGTGCTTTCCTCGCTCTTGCTGGGGCCAGAGAAAAATGACAGTGGGCCTTTGTCACCTGGGCAAGAAGCTCAAGTGAGTTCCGTGGGAATGTGACTGAGTGTGGAAGAGATTGTGACATCGCATGTTGTCCCTGACACCTGGGCGCCCAGCTCCTCACCACAGGCCCCGCTGCTTGTTATCAGCCTCCTGCTGGCTCAGCAACAAGCCAAGATGATCAGCAGGGGAGGTCTTATCACATCAACATCAAAATCCAATCAAATAAATAGAAACTTCCCGGAATAAACAACGGCTCTGAAAACATGAAAATTCCATCAAAAATGTGTTCTCAGTGGGATAAGAGTCTTTGCGGGTATTAAACAAGAAGTGGCTCTTCAAAAAAATTCAGAGAACAAACATCAGAGCTTTTATCAATTACAAGTGTGAAAGCGGAAATGAAAAACATGAAATCTATTGGAAGGTAAGGTCACTCGACTCTCCCACAAAGTACAGTCAAAGACACGAAGGAAATAAGAGAGAAAAGATCACAAAATTAGAGATCCATCCCAGAAATGTCAACATGTGAGAGAGACAGAAGACATAGAAGAATGAATAAAGAAAAACAAAACAGACCAGAAATATAGAAGTTTCTAGATTGGAAGAACCCATCAAGGTTCTCGAGCTGTGGCTATAAATAAACACACGTCAAAATCAACTTCAGGTCGGATAATCGCCCAGAGAAAAGCAGTCAACCATGAAAGCCGAAGGCTTCTTCAGTGTGACGAGCTCATCAGTGTGAAGAGAGCATACAGCACATTTCTACAAGTTCCAGGTCTCAGAAAATGTACCTTCCACCCCTCCTCTCACGTACTAGAAAATGGTTTGGGTTCTATCACGAAGAAGGGAGAAACAGGAGTCACAATGCTGGAGCTCCAGCCAAGAACCAAGGCGAAGAAGCCACTGGATTGATGCTGAAGGGTGGCCACTGTCCCCATAGGAGACTGAGACCAGTTCTGGTTGTAGCAGCTTGGAAAGACCCTAAAAGTTTCTTTGGGAGAATAAAACCCGGCAAGGTTGGATTACTGTAGCATGCAGCTAGCTCAGGAGGAAATTCGTTCAGTTGTAAAGAATCGAATGTTAAGTGAGTTTAAAACTCAACAATGAAAAAAAAAAAACCAAGACAACCAAGACAACTGTTGCTTCTAGGAAGTATTGAACAGTTCACTGTGCAGGTTGTCTTTCTATATGGGACAATCGTCACTACCTGGAAAGTGACATAACCAAAATTCCAGTGATGCTCCAGTGAGGAAATGGGAAGAATAATTGTGTCTCTTGGGATGGAGGGAGGAAAACAAAAGATTGTGGGGCATGAGGACATCCATCCTGGTGTTTGCTTTGGGGGCAATAAGGACAGCTCCTAACATGAACAAAGCATTCCAGGAAGGTGGTCTTGAGCAGCCTGGACGTCTGTTTGCTGGCAGCAGTGGGAACTGTTGCAATGTTTAGAAAGCCATCTGGCATTGAAAGTCATTTTATCATAAATATTCACACACTCTGAATCATTAACTTACTGGAATGTATCTAAAACTCTGGTCCAGGCTTTATAAAAAATATTTTAAGCATACGGATATTTATAATAGCATTGCTTAATTTTGAAATAACCTAAAGGGAAAGAAATTAGCTTAGTAAACCATCTACTGCCTTTTTAAGAAACTATAAAACTATAACACACCCAGAGGTAATGCTCATTATGAAATCCTGCAATTGTGGAATCCAGAGAGATAAGATATCTTATAAAACATCGTGGCTGTGTGTGTGTCTTGATTATTAAAAGAAAAAGGGCCAAGATGTGGTTTTGGAACACATGGATGTTAGAGGGAGATTCTATGGAGTCTCTTCTTTTCCTGCTTTAGATTTTTCTTTAATGAGCGTGTTGTCCTTTTAATGAAGAAAAAGCACCATGAACTCTCTCACTAAAGGAGAAACAAACTCTTTAGTTTGTAATACCTTGTTGGAATTCTGTCCCACCCCTTAGCCAGCTGGGGACAGGAAGTTAATCTGTTCATGCTGTGTCTTATCTTTCAAAGGGACTTGGATGAGGATGGACTGAAATACTCTATATATAACATGCCTTACAATTTTGTCTAGTACCTCCTTAGTTCTCAGTGAGATCAGTAATACGGTAATAACAATAGACATAGGATAGAGCCTGTATGGCATGGAGTTTTTGCTGTTGACATTGTTTATTTTGTGCCAACACTGGGTCCGAGTGCTCTACTTTAGTTTAGCTTTCTCACTCAAGGCTAGTACTGTCCCACTTGAGCCACTCCTCCACCTCTGACTTTTTGATAATTAATTGGAGATAAGAGTCTTGCGGACTTTCCTATCCTGGCTGGCTTGGAACTGCCAGCCTCAGATCTCAGTAGCTAGGATTATAGGTGTGAGCTGCTGACCCCCAACCCTAGCCTGCTTTCATATTCTGGATCACTCCTCAACCTGTCTCTGTCTCCACTATCTCTAAAAACAAATGGCCCATTTCCATCAGGTTAAAGAAAGCACACGTTAGCCAGTCCTTCTTAATTACCCTGTATTTGAGGGTCATGTCAACCAGAAAGAGATAGCCACATGGAAAAAAAATCAAAGTCATGCTGGAGTGTCATTTAGGAAGGAAATTCCAATTCAATCTCAGAAGTAACTTTGATATTTCAAGGCACAGAGCCTCCATTTCCCTTCTGTTGTGGCTAGTACTGAGAATTTATGGCTTCTTGATGATAGAGGAGGGAGATAGAAGGGAATCCAATTTATTCTTTAAGGGGATTGTTCCGTCTCTTGGGTACAAATGGCATCTGCAATTGGGTAGAGAGTGTTTATGTGAGATAATAAATTTTGGAACTAGGGACCTTGGTCTTAACTTCACTTTACAAAAAATGGAATGAAATCTAGGAGCAGAATATGAAAGCAGAAAGCGAATCCTTGCAAGGATCCAATAAATGAGAGGGTGTTTTACAGAAACTGTGCAGACAAGACAAAGAACGCAGCATCAGGAAAGTGGGTCAGCACTTCTGGAAACGTCCACATGCAGTGAGCACACAAAGATCTCTAAAGCTTTTTGCAGCTCTCAGTCCCTTCCCCAGGCAGTCTTTTCCTTGCTCATCTAACTGTTCAGAGCACACTGTCGAGCAAGTTTTAGAACTGGGGTGTTATGGCCGGATACATTAAAGCAAAAAAAAAAAAAAAACCAACAAAGCAAAACCCAGTGGGCTGCTCTCTCTGGTTATTAAATGTAACATGTAGCACATGTGTGTTCCAGGATGCGCACATGCACACAGACATATGCATGCACCTTCAGGCATGCACGCTCACAGTTACATGCACACGGACACATGCATGCGCCTCCAGGCATGCACGCTCACAGTTACATTTCTGTGATTTGTTAGTGCCATCTCCCTTCCACTACCCATTCTGAAAGAAGGAGATGTAGGGCTGGGAAGGACACGAATCATATAGGAGAGAAGTTAGGACAAAATGCTCTGAAAGTTATAGGAACGGAGACATCCCAAGTGATTTATGCTTTTCCTGGCTGGTGGAAGCACTTGACTTTACGTTGAAACAGCATTTGTCAGGTGCAGTGGTGATAAACTTTTCCCCAAAGGAGGAATTGACGCAGAAGAAGGGGCGGGCAGCCTTTTGCGCCATTACACATTGCATGTGGTTGCTTCAAGTTACTTTGTGCAGGATCTTGAGTACAAAGTCATGTGGGATTTATCTTATAATGATGAACAGGGTTGTTGAAATAATTCCTTAAAGTCAAATGGGATTGAGATGAGGAGAGAAAAAGAAATATGACAAATGTTCCCCAGGTTTTAGGCTACTAAATACTACCATGGATCTTGGACCTTATAATCTTGGGATAACAGAGATGTCCATCTATCTACCCACCCACCCATCCATCCATCCATCCACCTATCTATGATCCATCCATCCACCCAGCTATCATCCATCCAATGACTCAGCCATCATCCAGCTATTTATTCAACCATTCATCCATCTATCATCCTATCCATACACCTACCTTTCATCCATCCATCCATCCACCCACCCACCATCTACCTGTTCATCCATCTGTCTATCATCTATCCCTTTACTCATCCATTCACCCACCCATTCATCCACCATCCATTATCCATCCACTTATTCATCTGTTCATTCATCCATCCACCATCTATCCACCCATCTGTCCATCCACTATCTATTCCTCTATCTACTCAACCATTTACCTATCTGTTTTTTATCTATTGATCCATCTACTCATCAGTGACCAACAAGGAAGCTACATCATACCAAACTAAGGATGCATCAGAAAGGGCTGATCAAATTTCTGCCTTCTTGGTGCCCAAGTTCTAGTGGAAGGAGACAGACAACAAACACAAAAAACATGTGTCTACTGTGTTAGGTGATTATAAGTGCTGTATGTTTTGATGGCAACAAAAGGAGGATCATAGGTTGGGGTCTGGCTTTTCAGAACACAGAAAGACCACTCAGATTCAGAGTCTTGTGAGCAGGGGGCAGTGGAGGGGAGGAGTGAGATTTAGGGGTGCTATTGCAGGTGTAGAGGTTCCATGATGGGAATACTCCCGTCATTCCTCAGGATCTCTGACAAGGTGGGAACAGCTAGAGCATTATGGGCAGAAGAGCATGGTATCGGCCAGGCGGGGGAAGGCAAGACAGTGCAGCAAGGATTCATCCTCTCAGCTCTTACCTAGAGAGAGTGGGAAGCTGTTGCCAGGCTTCTAGTAAAGGACTGACACGATTTGATCTGGCTTTCAATAGAGTTGTGTGCTGCCGCATTTGGGGAGTCCTTCTGTCTGCTGTGGGGAAGGTAGGGTGTAGGCAGGAGAAAGGGAAAGGGAGCAGCCCCCTCCCTGCAGGGGGAAGATAGGGAAGAGCTTTGCCCGGAGATCTGAGCGGCATTCTGATGGAAACTAAGATAATGAGTTCCCAAACCAGCCTCAGTTCAGTTATGGGGGGGGGGGGGGGACTTGAGGGCCACGTCTGGTCCATTTGGAAAATTTTGCTGTGAGGTGCCACAGCAAACGTCATGTTCTTGGAAGCCAGCCTGCAAAGTCCTCCGTGTCCGGTGAGGGGAGATGAGATGCGGTTCATGACAAGGAGAGCCACAGGTGCTTTGAGAAAGAAAGCCTGGCGTGGAGGCAGCCCGGGGCAGGGTGCCACGTCACTGTGGGCCAGCCCTGGGTGGGGCTGGGTGCGATCAGATAGCCCTTTGCGGAGTAGGCAGGATGGAGTGCTGTACATTGAGGCCCAGTTGTTGTCTGGCTGGGGGTGTTCCTAATGCAGGAAGCCCAGGGTCTGTTTTGGAGGTCTCAGTTCATAGCTGGGTAGAATCTGAGAGAGAAAGCAGCGCTTTCATGTTTCCATGTACTTGTAGTAAAATATTCATGGCGAAACTTAGCATCTCAACTATTTTTAGTGCGTGGTCATTCAGGAGTATGAAACACAGTCACACTGCTGTACACCCAGTACCCAGAATACTTTGCATCTTGCAAAGTTGACATTTAACAGTAAGTCCCCATTTCTATCTGGCAGCCACTGTTTGGCTCTCGGTTTGGGAATTTGACCGTATGAGGCACTTCTCGTAGTGGAATCTGATAGTATTTGTTTTTCATGACTGCTTATGTCACTTAACATAGAATCCTTGAGCTGCTTCTGGGTTGTATCAGAATGTTTCTTTGTAATATATCATTGACACATTCTTATATTAATGCATATTGAGGTTGCTTCTAACTTCTTTTGTGTGCCAGTACTGGGGATGCAACTCAGGGTCTGGACAGCTGTCCCTTAGCTTTTTTGCTCAACGCTGGTGCTCTACCACTTGAGCCACTGCTCCACTTCCAGCTTTTGGGTGGTTAATTGGAGATAAGAGTCTTGTGGGAGCCGGGCGCTGGTGGCTCACACCTGTAATCCTACTCAGGAGGCGGAGATCTGAGGATTGCGGTTCAAAATCAGCCCAGGCAGGAAAGTCGGTGAGATGCTTATCTCCAATAAACAACAAGAAAACCGGAAGTGGCGCTGTGGCTCAAGTGGTAGAGCGCTCGCCTTGAGCTGGAGAGCGCAGGGACTGCCCAGGCCCAGAGTTCAAGCCCCACGACCAACCAAAAAAAAAAAAAGAATCTCGTGGGCTTTTTGGCTTAGGATGGCTTCAAACTGTGATCCTCAGATCTCAGGCTCCTGAGTAGCTAGAATTACAGGCGTGAACCATTGGTGCAATTTTGGCTATTGCAAATAATGCTACAGAGCTCTGGGGTACTGTGGAGTATACATACACCACGGTGGGATTGCTGAAACATACAGTGAGCCTATTTTTAATTTTCAGAAAAACCAATCAAACTAATGAAGATCTGCAGGTTTTATTTTGTAGGCTGCAGAAGATGCACAGCTCCAAGATGAGACCGCTGGCATCCATTCATAGCAGGTGTACTACCGGAAGAGCAGAGGTCAGGGCCCCAGTTAGGAGATGGCCACAAATGTTAATGCCTTGTGATGACTGTGTACGACAAAAAAAAATGGATGCTGTATTGATGTTGAGAGGATGCTAACCATTAGAATTAGCCTTTAGGACTCACACTAATTAAGACTGTTTCCCTTTTGTTGTGAAAAGCACTAACAAATGTTTGGATATAGCAGCCGAATTTCTCTCTGATGCAGTAAACAAGTTTTCTTTCATGTATGAAAGACTTCAACGCTTTTAAGATGCATAGATGGTTGGGGTTTTTCAGCAATAAAAATGGTATATCGTGTGGGGGAGGGGGAGCTCTCAGTGGTGCTCAAAGCAGAAATGCTGTTTCTTGACGTGAGGTTGAATTGCAGATAGGAAGACCCAAATAAATCGTAGACAAGCTAAGCTCCAGGCACTGGATGCATACATTTCAGCCTTATCTACTTATGATTGGCTTGCAAATTGGCAGGTTCTATCTTGGGAATTGTCCTCTGACTCTTCCTCCCGCTCATTCTCATATCCATTGAGGTTCAAAACCTTCATGATTCATCTCTCTGCCCACATCCATCACTCTCTCTCCTCTCCCTCTCTCCTCTCTCTTTCGGTATAATTCATTAGCCTCTGAATTATTCAGAATGCAGGCAGAAAGCAGAAACTATGCAGAGCCCTTCAAACAGAATTAGCACCAGGAATTAGTGGTGTGGATGTATTTCTTCTGGGAGGAGGAACAAACAGGATAATGAGCCAACCCAGAGGTTCCCACAGCTGGAAACCACCTTGCTTTCCAGAGGATGGATGTCCATATCAGAGAGAGGAGGCAGGTACTGCCACAGCGCCCTGGAGTGGCAGGGAGTGTGGGGCTCAATCTAGGAGAAACGGCAGTGGAGGAGAGGCGGTCTGCCAGGCGGGGAGATGCCTCCTCTTCTCTCCAGCTGCCTTCTGTGTCCTTCAGTCTCTCTCTCCCATAGGGCAAACTCTCCTGCAAACCCATTTTGTGATCTTTAACCCAGAAAAGCAGAAACAGTAGATCTGCCCAGAAGCAGACACATCCCCAGTGGAACCTTCTTGTCTCCCCACTTGTACCCTGGGTACCGGTCAGTCCAGCCCCCACCGGCTGGGGTGATTTACCTAAGGCGTTGTTGTGATGTCACTCCTGACCACAGCCTCGTCCATTCCATAACTCCAGTGATGAGCATGGGAGAACTCACTGCTGGGTCTTCTGGCCGCTATCAGAGCGCCTCTTCACAGCACTGCGCTGCAGTGGCCTCACCTTCGTTGTCTTCAGTCCATTTCTCCTGCCGGATTTATGTCTCTAAAATCTTGGAGCCTCATTCATCATCCCAGATTCTGACAGTGCCTGTAATAGAACCATACACCTTCAGTATCAACACATCTTTCACACTCATGCTTTGTATGGATTGGATGTTGACTTGAAAGAGTCGTACATCATTTGCATGTAATTCATACAATTTTTCTTCAGCTTGGCCTCTAGGTTCTGATTCTATTTATTGTACAGGTGGAGAAAACAGAGTGTCAGAGACTATGAATTGCAAAGCCATGGGATTCACCAGCCTTATTAGCCCCTGATCATGCCTGAGATGTGTAGCTTGGATTCCAAGGCCTTGGGGAGGGGGGTGGTATTTCCTGGGTGTTCAGAAAAGATTTTGCATTTAAAAGGCAGAATCGCTCCACTAGATCCAAGGCCTTGGCTCACTTGCGAAGCCTGACTTTCCTCCTTGGAAATTGTGTTGCCAAAGGCTGAGGCTTTTAGTCCATGACAAAGTGACTTGGAATCCAGGATTATGAACCATGAAATAAGCCAGATAAGAGCAGCTATCCCCGCCTCTGTTGTGACAATCAATCCTTTCTTTGCCTTTGTTAATTGACATGCTTGCTAATTGTGCCACATGTCGTGTTACCTGTGGGGGTTTTGCCAAGTGAAAGATGTTCCTTTGAAGTGTTTACCATTTTATTTAACAGGGAAGAATTCCATTTTAAATGCTAATTAAATAATCTTAGTTACTAAGGCGGAAAGCCTCCTTCTAGTACAGTAAATTAAATTAGTAGTTTGAGACTCCTCATCCCTCTCTTCTCCACATCCACGGAGTAAGTTGAGCTCTCACAATATTTACATGTCTTGGAGAATGAGAGACAGGCTGACTCAGCCACGCGGAGACAGCTTCTGGAAGTGGAATGGAGCCAATCACTTTGCTCCCTTCCGATGCCATTCACTGGGTTCAAAGGTGATCCTGGTGTGAATTATTAAGATTTTTTTTTGTCTCTTGTGTGCATTTCGGCTACTGGGGCACAACAACCCATCGTAATTGTTTGGAAGAAGTCAATGCGATAGAAACCGAACTCACACAAGTTTAAGAAAATACTATTTAAAACAAATTCAGCATATTGATAATTTTGAGCCGAGAGACAGTGGGGGGAGGGAGGGAGGGACGGAGAGATTCTTAGATCTCTGTTAGCTAGAGACAGTGGGGGGAGGGAGGGAGGGACGGAGAGATTCTTAGATCTCTGTTAGCTACCTCTGGCAAACAGACTTTGCAATAGACAGCCACATGGCTACTGGCATTGTCACTGCCATCTGCCTAGCTGGCCACCATGGCATATGGAATTCTTCTTCCTCATCAAGTTCATGTAACAGTATCAGAGATGCTTCTGATCGGCATGATGAGATCATCATGAGATGAGTCTGATTGTAATTTAGAAAGCTTCAACCTCATTCCCATGCTCTGGTGGGATGAGCCCTGGGAGAACCCCTCCAGGACCCTATCCATGAAGGGGGGATCCCCTAAATACACCCCAGAAGAACAAGGCAGGAAGCCACTCTGAGCAGGAAAGCATGGTCCTCCAGGCCTCCATGTGTTCCCAGAGACCTCTCAGACAGACATGTCCCATTCCTGTCCCCTGTTTCTAAAATCCAAAAGATGGATTTTCTCTCAGAGGCCTTCTTTTCTAACCAATGAGAGTATCTCCTTCTGTATTTGTCTTCAGTCTTTGCACACTTTTATGATGGAAATGGCTTGTTTACACATCTGTCTTCTCCACCAGACCCTGGATCACTGATTTGTTTGCACTGTTCTGTGCACGGGACTGGTCAGCCTGTAACACAGTGACCACAGAATCCACGCAGCAGATACTGGGTTTTCCTAGAAGTTAGAGAATTGAATAATAACATCTAAGACTCCTCTGAAACCCTAAACACAACCCATTTCCATTCTTATTTTTACATTCTTTAAAGCCCTCCAACTATCATCTTAATCACCTGTGTTCTTACACAGCTAGACATTGGGCTACACTGTATCTCTCTGCAGGGAAATTAGATGCTGGGCTGAAAAGACACATTTGACACCATTCAGCCCCATGGCTGTGGGTGGTAGCGGTGTGGGATCTTTAACACTTCAAAACACCTTTCCCCTGGAGTGTTGGAAGTCAACTTAGCTTCCACATTACCATCACTCCCTTCAAAAGGCACTGGTGAGGGAGTGCCGGAGGAAGAAGAGGCTAGCAGGAGTTTGAGCACACGCACGTGTTCACCTGTCACACAGGGGAGCTGCTGGGAATCTCACTGCCAAGGGCACAGGGTTCTCAAGGGAAGTGTGATTGAGAAACTGAGTCAGCGCCCCCCCCCCATCAGTGCTCACGGATGCGTGTGAAGGGTTGTGCAGACTCAGAACCCTGGGCTCCCGCATGCGTGTGCAGCCTCGGTCCTCTTCCCAAGCACATGGGAGGCTCACTCACAAACAGAGAGTATGACGGCGTGGGCAAAGCTCTCACCGCAGCCATGTTCCCACATTCTCATGTGAAGGAGGATTTGAAGCCGTCCAGTTGGGCAGTGGCAACAACCTCAGCCTCCCCGTAACCCATCTCGCTGCAGGCTGGGGGATCCCAGAACAAGATACCAGAGAGAGAACAGTGTGGGGACCCGGTACAGTCTGCAGGGCTGGCAGCCTCTGCTGCCCCAGTTCTGGAACTCTCTGGTTTGTTAATGCCAATCGTGTGGAGTTAGAGCCTCAGCTGAGTGGTCCAAGTGGGTGCAAGTCAGCCTTCGGGAAAGCGTAGTGTTTGCAGCTCACTTCTGCTGTTGGGCCAATTAAGGCAGTCTTTCCTTTTCTCTTTCCATCTACACCCTCTGACTGTCCCTCCCAGTACCCTCTTCTTGTCTCCACCACGTCCAGGAAGATGAGGAGTTTCCCCGATGCAGCTGCTCTTGCTAGAGTCTCTCATGTTATAGCTGTAGCTGGGCAGGTGGTTATCTGGTGTAAATGCCACACTGCCTACCTCCCTTGCATTAGCTGGGATCATGTGACTCGATGGCAGCCAATGAGGTCACAAGGCAACTTTCAGGAACTTCTATAAGATCCACTGGCCCTCTTTGCCTCTTCTTCCACGGTCTATCCTACTTCGATGCAGATGAGGTATCTGGGGATCCAGCCTGGGAAGCGAGCAACCTGAGGATGGTCCCCAAAGACACCCCAGGGCCCAGCTGTCATGCCAATCCCAGAAGGTCTACCTCTAGACTTCCGCCTTTAGATACCCATTGGATTAGATACCCATGGATCTCTTGGCTTCTGAGGGTGGGTGGTGCTTCTCCCCATCCTCACACGCTGTCAAATCACACTAGACGCTGTCCGTCACCATTCCTTGTGGGGCATGAGAGGCAGCTGGCGGGTAGACCAGTTGTGTAAGGATGACTGAGCCTACTCATGGAGCCAAGACCGGTGCTCAGCCCGAAGGGAGGTCTTGATTGTGAACCTGTGAGAAGCATTTTCCCAGGCACAAAGAAAGGCACTTCCTCTGTTGAAATAAGCACATGGACAGGGCTGTCTGAAGTGGTTCTCCTGGCTGGAAGTTCCTTGCAGCTGTCTTCTTGTTTACTGAAAAATTCTCGGTGCTGACTCAGTCCTCTCAGTACTGGCAGTATATCATATTTATGAATGCAGGAGCAAGTGAATGAATGGATTCTTTGGGTTCCCTATTGAGCGAGTTCATCCTGAAGAGAGACTAATGATATGAATGGTAGAGATGGTGGAGGAGAGGATGAGTCAGAGGCTTGTTTATACTTCTGTGGGCAAGGAACACTCTTTTCTGCTAGCAAAGGGAACTCCAAAATGCAGATCTATACTCTAAAAGCCAAAAGTCTTCTGAGCTTGAATCCTTACCTAGAGAGATGGGGACAAAGCAAAGTCACTGGTTTCCATCCTGAGTTGGGGTCCTGGGGCCTGAACTTACTGGCCATGAGACCATATGCCAGGTGTTCTCTTCTTGTTAAAAAAAAATAAGTACACTAACCAGGTGCTAGTGGTGCCCCTGCATGTAATCCTAGCTACTCTGGATTCTGAGATCTGAGGATTGTGGTTAAAAGCCAACTGGGGTAGGAAAGTCTGTGAGATACATATATTCCATTAACCACCAAAATGCTAGAAGTAGAGCTGTAGCTCAAGTGGTAGAATGTTAGCCTTGAACACAAAAGCTCAGAGACAGTGCAGAGGCCTTGAATTCAGCTCCAGAACTGGCAAAATAAATAAACTAACTGATGCTTGCTAAGATGGCGTGGAGATTTACTCAGGTATATCAAAATGGATGTCAAGACTCACAATGCTGGAGAGAGGCTGGATTCAACTTCCCATAGCAGGACATCTGGAATTTATAGCCAAATAACAGACAAGAGGTCACTAGACAGGAAAAGCTACTAAGAGGACCTGTCCAGGGGAGGGTTGGCTCTTCCTGGACTACGGTGGCAGACTTGCTGAAGACAGATCAAGGATGTGCCTTCATCGAAGGTGATGATGAGGAATTTGATCAGGTATTGGTGGTGACTTCACAGGATTCTTGCAAAAACAGAATTTGGCAGCCTGAAGACAGAGTCTAACCTAGGGCAGGCTGAGTAGAGTGGGCACATAACCTGGCTACAATTTGGTTAAGGATGGTTTGTGTCTGTCTTGAGTATCTCCTGGCCTCCATCTCTCACAGATCCATGTGAAAATAGCACAAAGCCAGACCCCCTGTCAGGGAGAGGAAGCTGCATGGTGCTTTCCTAAGAGGCCACAAAGGAGACAGTCCAGCAGGACTTTGTCACACCACTCACCCTTCTCCTTGTTGCATGAAAACTGTAGCCATCATTCATTGAGGGGGCACAGCAACTGCGTTCCAATAAAACTTTATTTACAACAACAAAGACTCAAGCCCAGAATGCAGTTTGCTGAGCCCTGTCTAGACAGGGGCAAAATGCCAGTAGGGTTTTCACAGTACCTGCACAGCCTCCCCACACAGCATCACTGGCTACTGATGGGTCAGCCAGTGATGATTTCTGTGTGGTTCAAGAGGCTTCTCAGTCTTTTGGGGAATAAAGCAAGCCCAAATGTTGTTAAGTGCATGATCTGATGTGATCCCCACAATATCCTGCTCTATGTCACTTGAGCAGGGAGGGGCTGCCTTCCCGCTAGTGGCCATATCTTGCGTGGATATCAGCCCTTCCTAGGAGCTGCACATTTCTGAAGGCCTTGAGGTTGCCAACCACCTCTTCGCCATCCTGGAAACAGGCCAGGGTAGAGACATTAGCCCCATTCACCTCTGCAGACAGACAAGCAGCCACAGCCACAGGATGGTGAAAATCTGCCTTCAGTGAAGCCACCCCCCCTTGAGAGATGCGTGTATGTACCAGGTGTGTATCGGGAGGCCGCAGAACCAGACGGGCTTGCATCGCAGGCCAAGCCAGTCAGCGGATAGCGGGAAATGTGAAGTGGAGGGCGAGGCACAGACTCCGCTGGGTTCTGACCTGTGAGTGGCTCAGAATCAGCACTGTTTGACGTGTGCTACAGCCCTGGTATTTCCGGGCCGGCTCCCCCCACCCAGTGGAATTATGGGAGCTCATGGTTACCTTTTATGAGACTGGCCATTCTTTCTTGAAGTTTTGAGATGCCCAGTACCTCATCCCCTTAGTTCTCATTTGCATTCGAGATACCGCCATTACTATTTCATATTGTGATTCTACTAAAGAGACCATCATGAATATTTCATCTGTAGGAGACCAAAAAATCTCAGAACGTTCAAGGAGATGATGGGGCTGTGAGCATCTTTTCTGGCTCACTGGACTGTTTAATAAGATTTCAGCTTCACCTCTAACAGGACAATAGTAAGGGTATCCACATGCTCTGAGCCCGGGGCTCAGAGGGGATTTGATGAGACTCCAGTTCCCAGCTCTTCCTCTTTGCCACGCATCCGCTTTTCTGCCCCTGCTTCAGATTGATTTCTGTAATGGGTTTCATGCCATGGAGTCTGAGCGCTGAGTTTTCTACCGTAGCCTGGTAAAGTTCAGGATGAGGTTCCACATGGCAGAGCCCCTTGAAAACATAAAGCCCATGGCACTTGCGGGAGAGCAGAGCATCCCTCATCTGAGGCCCGGCGAGATTAGCAGAATACTGACTATAAGCCATGCATTCTCCCACACAGCCCGAAGACTTCAATAACGTTCTAGAACAGCTCAGTCCCTCTCTGTTCACTCAATGCTTTCTGGGGGCCAAGACAGATTAGAGTGAAAAAGACCTTTTAAATACATTTGTCCAAAAAAGAAGATGACCATACATGTCTTAGTACGTTGAGGCTGCTACAACCAAAAGCCTTAGACTGGACTCTGTATAAACAACATGAAATGTACTGCTGGAGGCTGGAAGGTCAGCATCAAAGCTAACCAAATCAGCGTCTGACGAGGTTCTGTTCCTTCAGAGATGGCATTCCCTCTGTGTCCCTGGCTGGAGAAAAGACAAGGCAACTTCCTCCAACCTCTTTGATGAAGGCTGTGCCTGCCTGACCTCTTAAGCTCCTACACCTACATATTCCTCTTCTGATTGCACTATAAGTGGGGTCTTAACAAATGATTTGGGGAGCATCCAAGGTCAGAGCACAGCAGGGACTGGGAAAATACAGCAAAATCAAAAGGATGTTAGAAATTGCTAGCCACCTTCCACTATCTATCAGAACCGGATTCCTTTCTTTGTTAAAAAAAAAAAAAAAAGGAAAAAGAAAAGGAAAGATAAGCTAGTGTTTGATGTTAAGGAGATTCAGGATCCAACAGAGCCTCCTCTTTAATCTAATTTTAGAAGTTGAATGATAATTTCTAGTGGAAAACGGTTGCAGCCATGGCCCAGTGACATTGAGTGAGGTCGGGGTGGGCTTCCTAGAGTCTCTGCCCATCCCCAATCTTCACATTTCCCTTTGGGAGACTGGAGGGAGGGGCTCCACCTGCTCCTGCCTGCTGCCCAGCCCTATCACCCACTCTCACTGGAAGTCAGTCTGCCTTCTAAAGCATTGGTGATGTCACAAGGACTGTCCACGTGTACACAGTCTCCCGACTCCCTGACTCTCTACTACCAAAACACAAACTCCCCCTCTCTTCTCTTCCTTTCCATCTCTCTCTGACTCTGTCTCTGTCTCTCACTGTCTCTCTCTCTGTCTCTATCTCTCTCCTCTTTCTCCTCTCTCTACAACTCGTGTTAAGGAATGTTGGCCTATATTGATTCCTCTCCTACTTTCTCATTTTTTCCCTTATTCTGTCTGGGGCTGGACCTTCTGTTCTATTTTAGGGAGTCTCCCATGCCCTTGCCTTCCAAGTGGCCTTCCTTCCAGTTCATATATGCTTGACTTCTGAGAGCTCTTTCTTGTCCTTCGGATGTTCATTTTTCATAACATCTCGTTATGTTTTATTGAAACAAAATCTTATCTGACCTCTCTAAGGATTTTATTTAGAGTTATTTTGAAGTTATCCCTGAGGTCCTTTTGTCCTGTGTTTTGGCTTCTTTCTCTTTAGAAGGGTTTCTTCACATATCTGCTGAGAGTGATAACCAGTGATATTTAAGAAGGAGACTATAGTATTGGTTGTTCAGTTCAGATGGAAATTGCAAGAGAAGAGAAAAGACTGGTCAGTTGAGATGGAGAATGAGGCAGGACAGAACTAATTGGTCAATTAGGATGGAGAATGAGACAGGACAGAGCTGATTGGACAGTTGGGATGAGAATGAGACAGTATAGAGCTGATTGGTCAATTGGGATGGAGGATGAGACAGGACAGAGCTGATTGGACAGTTGGGATGGAGAATGAGACAGTACAGAGCTGATTGGACAGTTGGGATGGAGGATGAGACAGGACAGAGCTGATTGGACAGTTGGGATGGAGGATGAGACAGGACGGAGCTGATTGGACAGTTGGGATGAGAATGAGACAGGACAGAGCTGATTGGACAGTTGGGATGGTGAATGAGACAGTACAGGGCTCCCCAAATAATTTGTCAACATGGAAGTGCCCCAGATGGAACATCAGAGACTTGTCAAGGTAGCTAAGTCCTCCATGAAATGAACAAAACTAGTTGGCCATGTGAGTGTCTACAAGTCTACTGTGGGTCTCAAGAACGGTCCTGGTATGGCTGCTGGGCAGGAGAAAGGGGCCAAGGTTAGGGACACCATTTAAGGTTTAGACCCTGGCTTATTCCCTTCTACCTTTTCATCCCTCTGCCCCACTCCACCTTCTTTGATGCCTGGCCAACAGCCCAGGGCTGTGGTGTCCACCAACAACTTTCACTTGTGATGCAGCATCCACTGTTCATCCCTGGAAGCCCCTCCTTTGTGGCTGGAGATCATCCAGGACTCTGGGGAGAGGGGTGGAAGGGATTTATTGGGGTCCCAGCATCAGGGAAGACATCAGAGTTTCCTCCTCTCCACACCATCAGCTCCATCCACACAGATTAAACATAGGTGGAAGTGTTCACACTCTGGTGTCAAATGTCCACATCTGATTGCCCCTGGATTTTAGATGCCTTTATCCTACTGTCTGGCTAGGGGACTCCTTCCATCACAGAACAGATCTTCACACCAAGCCACATTCTTCTTCACCACTGAGTCAAGTCGCAAGTACCCGTGTGTACCTAGAGCTTGCGTTCTAGTTCTGTGGATGCCAGGCAGGAAATTTTGGATGTGAGTCAGATCTCATTCCTCTTCCCGTGGAAAAACCACAGGAACTCAACATTGCCACTGGGCAACCAGACACCGGCTCACCCTGGATGCTGGAACAAGTCCTCTCTTCCTCCCAAGCCCCTCCTCAGCTCCTTCTCCTAAGCTTCCCACCCATACATTCTTGAACTCAGAGCCTTGATCCGAGCTCACCCTTACATTTCATGGCCAAAACTTGTTTCCTCTGGACACAGCTCCTTTACTGAGAAACCCCGATTGGCCTTTCCCAACTGCTCTCTGGGTCATTCTGTTTGATCTTCCCTCACATCTGGCAAGCCTGTTGTTGAGGCATTTATTCACTGTGTTGCGTATTCTTTCCCACCTTCCAGACCTTCAGCTTCTGCATCCTCCACTGGATCCAGCGTTTCACCTGAGGAGTTAAAAGAAAACTTAAATGTTTTCCATCACCTGCCATATGGTCATAAGCACAAGGCACTGGTGATTGGCCATCACGTTAGTCTTCACTTCTGGAAGACCAGAGTTGTGACTTCCATTTTGTAGATGAGGACAGTAAAGTTCAGAGAGGCTACCCATAAAAATAAAAAGTATGATCAATGCAAAGGAGGGATGGAGGCTCAATTGAAGCCAGGAGATTTGATTTCAGCCCTGCCTTGGCTCTGCCCAGCTCAGCAGTCCCTTCTGCCAAAGTCTTCAAGCTTCTAGACCAGCCAAGTGCTCATTCTCTCCCCCTTTCTTCCTCTTTCTTCTCTTTCTCTCTTCTTTTTTCTCTTTCCTCTCCTCTCTCTTTCTCATTATTCTCTTCTTCTCCTTCCTCCTCTTCCTCTTCTTCCCCCTCCTCTCTCCATATCTGCCCACTTTTCAGTGATTTATCAGTGATCAAAGAAGGGTCCTTTCAACGTGCCGATCAGACTCTGAGCCATGGAAGAAAAGCCAACACTCAGAAAGATTTATCTTACTTCTCCTCCAAAAACAGCCTATGTAGATCTCTGGGGACTGTCATCCTGTGCTCATTTGTCAACTTTGGGTTGATGAAAGTAAGACTAGAGGGAACAGAGACCCTCACAGAGTAGAAAATCCCTTTTCAAGTATGGCTGATCTGTCTTGCGGTCCTCCCCTTCATCCCCATCCCGGACCCTCTCCATCATCAAGTCTGTCCTCCCCGCCCATCACCGAAGTTGCCCACTTTATCCACCCCCCAGCTCACTGACAGTCCTCCTGGAGGGTCTCAGCCCTGCCTTCTCTCTGCACAGGCTGCCCCGCAGGGTATTTTTCAATGCTAAACAGATGAGATAGGTCAGTGTTAGGAATTCTCCAGAAGCCCCTCTTCAGGTCTCAGTAAAGAGCCTGGGATCTTGGCCAGATCACCACCTACAGCTTCCTCCCTCTCAGGCCTCCAGCCCACTGTCTCACCACCTGCCCTCATAGATAATGGACTGGACAGTTTGCTCTGCCTCTGCTTCCAGTAAGTTCTCTACTCTGAGATGTCTTCTCTCATTCCTCCTACCCTGAGCCCCTTTTGCTTCCTGCTGGAATGAAATACATCTACACATACCTTCAGACTAAAAAATATCCAATGCTAATGTCCTTGCCCCAAAGGCATATTTTAAAGCTCAGGATAGCAAAGAATTCTCAAGTGAAAAATGGCAATAAAAGGGGTTTTAAAAAAAGTTAAGAATTAATAGGCTTTGGCTCCTGAGACTGTGCCCAAAGCTGGCAGATGACTTATAGAAATGGTTTCCAGCCTTCAAAATTCCATCACAAAATTTGTCCCACTCATCCCCGGGCAAAGGCCTTCTTAGTTTTCCATTTCAATATATTATGCTCTCATTTAATGCAGTCAGTTTGAAGAATAACTTCACAACGGTATCTTAAATGGCAAAGCAGTATCATTTTTCTTTGACTAAAAGGTAGCGGTAAGAACGAAGTAACCACCAAATCGTGGTGTCCAGCTCTGGTCAGGCTGGGTGTCTGTGGAGGATCTGAGCCAAGCGCGTGAATCACCCTTTCATTGCTGTGACAAAACCCCTGACAGAGGCAACCCAAAAGGAGGACAGATTTGCTCACTGTGCCTGAGGTTTCAGTCCGTGATTGATGGGTGTCCTGGCTAAGGGCCTGCTGTGGTAAGGCATCACGGTGTCAGGTTGTGGTGGAGGAAAGCTGTTTATCTCATGACAGCCAGGAAGAAGAGAGAAGAGAGAGAGGAGATGGGGGAGGGGAGAGGTAGAGGCAAAATCCATCCTTCAAAGACACACCCTTGTGACCCACTTCCTTCAACTAAGGGCCCACTCTCCAAGCTCCCAGTGCCTCCCAGTATACCATCAAATTGTGACTCTATTTGTATACTAATTCACTGGTGAAGGCAGATTCTTCTGAGTCCATTTGCTTCCCCCAAGCCCCCTGTCAACACTGCATTGGGAAACAAACCTTTAACAGATAGTCTTTCTGCGCTGCCTGTTAGCCACCAAAATGTGTCCACAGGAGGTAGCTCATCCCCCCCAACCCCACCTGCACCCTCTTTCCCCCCCACATCTTGCAGAGGGTTGAGCTGTACCCACCCCCCAAAATGCATGTTGAGGCCCAACCCCCAGAACTTCAGAATGTACCCTGATCCTATATTAGTGCTGTCTTCTAAGAAGAGGGGATTGATAACACACACACACACACACACACACACACACACACACACACACACACACACACACACACACACACACACACACACACACACACACACACACACACACACACACAGAGCCATGTGAGGACACTTAGGTGAACTCTACCAGCCAAGAAGAAAGCAACTTACCTGTCACCTTGGTCTCAGATCTCCAGCATCTGAAAATATAAGAAAACACATTTTTGTTGTTTGAGCCCTTCAAGCTGAGGTGTTCGTTATAACAGCCCTGCAGGACTAATATAAAGATCAGTGGCACCTGGGGCCTTGCCCCACAGGAAGTCAGCTGCCTTGGGTAGGGTAGCAGACCTTCCAGGCGTGTGCTGAGAGGCGCAGGGGCAGCTTAGGCGTGAGCGAGGATCTGACAGCTCTGTTGCTGCCAGGGTCTCAGTCGTGGCCTCTGTCATCCCAGCTGGAGCAGGGAAGCCCCCTCCCTGGCAGGCGGCCTAGATGGCAGGACTCAGAGTGCCTGCCTGCAGGGCCCACAGCTCACTCCTTCCAGGGAGCCAGAGAGTTTGACTAAGTTTATTATTGTGGCAAAGCAGCAACTGAAAATTTGTGTGCAGCTGGCCACTGGCAATGCCATTGTCTCCTCACTGAGCAGAGAGAAAGGAGAAAAGACCGGTGTGGGCTGAGTCAGGGCAGCCCAGCCCTGTGGTAGTACATCCCCATGTGTGTCCAGTCTGGGCCCCCAACATCGCAGGAGCACCCAAGCCAGGCAAAAAGCCAGCCTCCCGCATCTGAATTACACTGCTGTGTGAAAAAGCTGCAAGAATGTACTAATGTTTGGCCTGACTTTGTGAGCAGATATTATCATCTTAGGCTAGAATCCTAGGTCTCCCGGGTTCTGTGGGTCAACCTTCAGAGCCACACTGTCAAAGACCAAGTTCACCCCTTGCTTACCTTTCAGTCCTGTCAACTCCTGAAGCACTGCCTGAGTTTTGTCCACTCTGTTCCCAGAAGGGAGTGAGACCTGCCCTGTCCTCCAGGCTCTCTAATTCTCTCTTGCCCAAGGAGGAAGTCAGTTCTTGTTCTATTAAGGCTGACTAGATGAGACCCAACCACATGATGGAAGGCAACTTTACTCAGACGCTAATGATTTAAATGTTAATCTTTCTCCACACCCTCTTCATGGAAGCATCTAGCACCATGCTTGTTCTCAAGTATCTGGAAAACATGATCCCACCAAGTTGACACAAGAAATTAACTGCTCCCACCAGGTGGTCCAGGCCAAAGAGCTCAAACTCTGGCTGTGAGTTTCTCCATCCATGAGAAGGGAGTGGTATTACTTAGTGTTGCATGGGACTGCTACTAGGACCAAATGGGAAGCCTAGGCCATGCAGCAGAGATGCACACAGTGAAACACAACCCACTGTACAGATGAGGAAACCCAAGCTCAGAAAGGCAAAGACACCCAACGCTACTTTGTTTCCGATAGAGTCGAAGTCCCTGACAGCATGGCAGGCCTAGAGTTTTATGACTCTCATGCATTTTGGCAGCCTGCTCCCTTAGATGACGCTCACAGAGAGAGTAGGTCTTAAAAATAGCAATCCCTCTGATGTTAACCTCTGTAATGTCTTCACATAGGCTTCTCATGACTAGAGAAACACAGAAGGAAATTCATCATTGGTGGCACCACTCTGGGCCCTGGGGTCAGCCACGGGTGGTGTAACGGGGACCACTGGATTTTAATGAAGTTTCACCTGATGCTGGGGGTTGGTTATGAACTCCCCCAACCCTCTGGAAGAGGCCAGGGTTCACCCTCCGCTGGGAGCCCACTCAGGAAACCCTGGTTGCTCGGTGTCTAACCAAAGGCCACAGGTGGGGTAACTGACAAGGAATTAGAGCTGCAGTTAGACTCCCTGGGAGTCTGAGGCCAAGGTGCCGGCCCTGGTGAGGTCCTCTGCTTCATCATAATGTAATGGAGGGTGTCCACGGCAAGACAGAGCAGGCAGCCCTCCTCCTCTTCCTCTGCCCCTTCCCACGCTCTCCCTCTCCCCTCCTCCCTTGCCTCTTCCCCTTCTTTCCCCTCCCCTCCTCTTGGAAAGCCACTGATATCCCCGTACGTTCCCCCCCCATGACCTCATCTGACCCTAAGCATGTGCTCAAAAGTCTACTCCCAACCTCAGTCCACATCTGAATTGAGGGTGAAGTTTCTCACCCATGAACTCTGAGGGAACACATCCACACTCCAGTGCTCTGAAAATGCAGGTCCCCAGGCCCAGCCCACAGGACCAGAGGCAGCGACCGGCCCAGGCTGCTGGGAGGCTGGGATGCTGTGGGGCTGTGGTCCAGCCCCGAAGCGGAGATGCAGAAGCCACCTCACAACGCACAACACACTTATGCTCGGAGGGCACAAAGGAAAGAACCCTCAAAGGGTGTTAGGGAGCTAGGTTCAAGGCTAGCTCCTACCTTTTCATCTTTCTGGACTCTCATTTCCGCATTATAAAGAAAACATTGCTGACCTGTGGTTTAAATGAATTTCAGGATGGGAAGGGGCTTCGGCAACTGTAAACCTGACCAAAAGTGAGAGAGGTTTGTGGAGCTTATGCCTCTGCATTACTCTCCGCCACTTCTTGAGGCTTCTGAGCTCAGTCCCGAGGGGGCATTGGGTGAGAGGAGGAAGGGAAGATACAATCACCCAGCACCTACTGCTGTCTATGAAGAACAGAGCTGTGTCCTTGAAACCCATGGTTTCACCTGATCCCCAAGTTACAAATGAGGATAATAGACCCCTGCACACAGTGGAATAAGGACTTGAGCTGTTGTCTATGTGCAAACTTTACCCAGCAATGGGAAAGTCTACAGCTGAGCTCCCTGGATGGGGGAGATTGGAGCTGCAGGGCTCGGGGCCTCTCATGGCCCATCCAGAAAGGACACGACTACACCCATCCCTGGACCTGTTTGTGAATCCTGAAAAGGTCACAATCTCCAGAGATAAATGTGGACAGGATTAGCCAGATGCTATTGCCTTATTCACCAACTTTGCATCAGGTTGTGGAGTGCAAAGCGTTTGAACTGAATTCATAAGAGTTAACCATGCTTGTGTGTTATTTTTCTTGGCAGGGCTGGAGCAAAAACAGCCTTGAGCATGGCTTCACCAAAGAGAAAGCCAGAGGAAAATGATTTGGCATGATAGCATAGGACTTTGTGCTGGATAAAAGATGTAAACACGCCGGGCGCTGGTGGCTCACACCTGTAATCCTAGCTACTCAGGAGGCTGAGATCTGAGGATCACGGTTCAAAGCCAGCCCGGGCAGGAGAGACCGTGAGACTCCTATCTCCAATAAACCACCAGAAAAACGGAAGTGGCGCTGTAGCTCAAGTGGTAGAGCGCTTGCCTTGAGCTGAAGAGCTGAGGGACAGCGCCCAGGCCCAGAGTTCAAGCCCCACGGCCGACAAAAAAAAAACAAAACAAAACAAAACAAAAGATGTAAACACCTCAGATGTGCACCTAAAAGCATGGCTTCCAGACACCTGTTGTCCCAGCCATGTGGGAGGTAGAGGTCAGGAGGATCATGGATTAAGATGAGCCAGAGCAAACTGTTCAGACCCCATCTCACAAGCCAGGCTCTGTGGTGCACACTCACAATCTCAGCTACAACAGAAGATTGTGGTCTGGTGAAAAGCAAGGCCCTATCTTAAAAACTAACCAGAACCAAAAAGGGCTGAAGGCATGGCTGGAGTGGCAGCGTGCCTGGCTAGCAAGTGCAGACCCTGAGCTCAAACCCCAGAACTGCCAAAGGGGAAGACAATTGCTTCAAGGCCTTTAGCTTTAATTGTGGCCATTTTATTCATGTGTGAGAGTGGTTCTGGGTGGATCTCTTTCATGTCTCTGGTTGATAGATGTAAAGCTGCCCCCACATCCCAGAGTTCCCCTGTCGTCTCTGAGCTTACATGATCGCATGGAGCCCTAGTGTCTGCCCAGCAGAATGTGGCACCAGCGAGCCACCAAGGCATGTGTGCAGTGACCGGCAGGGCCAGATTCATGCCTGGTAAAGCCGTTGGGTGATTCTGTAGAGAAATGTAGCCTTGAATATGGAGGCTTGTAATAAAAAAAAAAACAGCCTGAAATACAAATAGAGTAATTTGGAAACTGAATTACACCATGCCCATTAGAGTCTGAGAACCTAATTCTTACCTATTTCCCCATCTACTCTACTGGAGAGCAGAGTCCTAACCTAAGAGTGAGTCTCATCTCTGCCGCCATTCACTCTCAGACAAGGCATGGGGGGCAGCACATCACAGACTCCTATAAACCACACTCTTTCCTCACTAGTCACACCTGTGTCAGGATCAAGTAAAGTGACAGGAAAAATGCTTCTTCAGTACCCCATACCAAATAGCCATGCTACCCACTGTGAAATCCATAGAATACGCTTCAGTTACATGTCCTTATCAAACAGTAGGAGCTCAATAAAGGCTACTGTTAATATTAACATCTGTGCCTCCATGAGTGTTTAGGCATCATTTTTGGATGCTATGGTTGGTATGTGATCCCTGCCATCACGAGAACCAGGAGAGACAAAGAGGAAAGAAAGAAAGAGTGGGAGAAAGGAAGGAAAGAGTGAGGGGGAAGGAAGGAGGGATGGAGGGATCGAGAGAAGGCAAGGAAGGGAAGAGGGAAGGAAAGGGAGGAGGAAATGAAGGGCCATTTAATGGACAGCAATGGTTTCTGCCTTGTTCACTGTTACATTTCCAGATGAGAAATCATGCCAATATGGCCAGAGATTCTGAAACTCACGAACCAAGTTCAAGAGCCTCTCATTCCCCATTGGCTTGCCCCATTCCAGCCATAGCCAAGGGAAATCCTTGCAACCCCAGCGGGTGCCCCTGGCCTTCCCTCCATGGCCACCCCTCAGCACTCCACATCTTTGCCTCCTGCTGGAGAGCAACAGCAGCGGTTCTTCCTGGTGCCTGGTTCCCAGGCTGGTTTCTTCCGTTAGAACCAGCCACCTTGCCAAATCCACCCCAGAACCACACAGAGTGAGCACGATTATCCAGTGAACTGCTAAGAAGACTGAGACAAAGAGAGAGTAGGATGGGCATGGCTACACAGCCAGAGAGTAAGAGGCAGGCCCAGGGCGGGGCCTCGGGACCTGGAGTGTGTCCTCCCCTAACCCGCTTCTAATGATTATTCTCCATATGAACAGTGTGGTTCCTCCCCTGTAGGAGACTCCACATATCCACTTCCCCACCAGGTTTTCTTGGTCTTTGTCACTGCCTGCGATTTCCAGCACCATGGCTAAGAAGCCCCTGACAAATGGTGCAGGCAGACATGGCCTTGCAGTCTGTGTTGGGCTCCACCGGTACGCAGTCTCGTATCTGTGCTATTTTTAAAATAGCCCCGCTGACATTTTATGGTGTGTTTGATTTGGGGGCTGAGGAAGAATTCAAGAGCAGGACCAGGTTTTATCACCTCTCCTGCCTACTTTCCATCAGAAAGTCATTTGGCCCTGCACTAAAATTACCGGGCCTGTCTTCAGAAAGCATTCTCAGCTCTCCCTATCCATGCCACGCTTCCAGGGCCCTTGCTGGACATATGAGCTCATTTTCAGCAGGATGACACTTGGGGCTGAGATATGATCACTGTGAAAAATAGAACTGAAGGAAATGATGCCGAAACCAGCTAAAAGGACAGCTCTGATAAGATGCTCTATCCTAAAATGGTCTTCTTATTAAGATTCCCCACTGCTTCACCCAGCTCTGCCAGAGTCTGTCCAGTGAATCTCGTACAGAAGAGATCTACTTCACTTGACTGAATGTTGAGACCAGAGTTCTTCCAAGGTCCTTTACAAAGATCAAACAGGGCCAGGTGACAGTGACACACTGCTGCAATCTCACCTACTCAGGAGGTGGAGATGGGGAGAATTGAAGTTCACAGGCAGCCCAGGCAAGAAGTTCAAGAGACCTCATTCCGGCCAATACAAAGCTAGAGGTGGCAGTGTACACCTTCTTCTCAGCTACGTGAGAGGCTCAGATTGAGAGTGTTATGATTCTGGGCCAGCAGAGACAAGAAACTTCTCAAGACCCCCATCTCAATAGAAAAATGCTGGGCATGACTATTGCACTTGCAATTCTAGCTTCAGCAGAAAGTGTGAATAAGAAACTAGTGGTTCTAGCCCCCCCCTCAAAAATCATGGAAGCACAGAAAGATGGCCTTGTGGCTCAAATGGTTGAGTGCCTGCCTAGAAAGTGCAAAGCCCTGGGTTCAAAATCCATTACTGCCAAGAATAAACACAAAAAGATCCCTTGCCAACTTCACCACTTTCTACGCATGGAAGCCATGCTGAACACAGGGAGACATCTTGGGTAATCTTAGTGACCGAGGATTAGCTATTGTCCCACTTTCCAGATGAGAAAAACAAGGCCCAGAGTAAATGCCTCAAGAGCACATGGTTTCATAAACTACTACTGATTTAAACCCACTGGTTCCATGGATCAGAAGGACCAGCCCAGCTTTCCTGGGCCATCCCCTTAGTGTCTCGCAAGAAATGCAAGCCTGGTGCCCCCTGGACAATTCCAGATCTCCTTCCAAGCCCTCATGATAGTTGGCAGAATCCAATCCTTATGCCTATAGAACTGAAGTCTGCATGACCTTGCTACCCTCCTCTCAGAGACCCCTGCCCATCCCACCAGGGGCCCCAGTGACACATGTCAGCTTCGAATGCACAGGGATGGGCAGACAGAGGGACTGCCACTCTGCCATGGTGGCCACATTCTATGGGCTGGTGGCAGGTCACAGCTGCTGCCTCACCTGCCATAGGAGACCCTGGTCCCTGGACTCTGCAAACCCAGCTTCTCCTCACCTTCCAGATGTCAGTCTGTCACCATCTCTGCAGCCTTCCACAAACCAAGTCCTGAAGGCAGGACCCCTCTGTTGATCTCTCTTCCAGAGCCTGGTTTGTTTTCTTCAGACCTCTTTTCTCTGAGCTCTAAATCCTGCCATTCCTCACTCATTGGAATGTCACCCTGCCAAGATGTCAGGTCCACTAGGCTAGTCGGTCATATTTTTTATGTCCCCCGTGATCATAGAGGGGCATCCTAAAAATGCTTGTGATTCTGCTCTAAGCTAAGAACTGATGCAGAAGGAACAGGACAGGTCCCACACACTTGGCCTACCCTGCAAAGGAAACAGCCCTAGATAGAAATTTCCCAGCTACCGGGACACGGGCCTCTAGGCCCTGTCCCCTGCAGGGCAGCCCCTCCCCTCGGAGCTGATAGGTCTAATGACCACACTTGTTACATCTGTGTGTCCCCCATCATTGTGGCTCAAGGGACAGTGAGGAGGGCCTTTCCAGTATGGATGCAGGGCTTGGATAGGCAGGGTGTTTGTCTAGTGATGTGCTTCCAGCTGCCACTTGGGAATTGCCCTCCTCCTCTGTTGTCTCTTCCTCTACCATACCCATGTGGCAACTTCCTCTGGCTGCCGAGGAAATGGCCCCCAGTTTGGTGGCTTAGAATACCACAAATCGATTCTCTTTGTTCTAGCCAGAGGTAGTCCATGCTTTCTTTGGAGGATCTGGGAGGACCTGTTCCTGGCTCCTACTGGCTCCAGACATTCCTTGTCTTGTGACTGCATTGCTCCAATACCTGTCTCTGTGTCTGCTTCCTTGGGTCTGTGTGTTCAGATCCCCATCCCTTTTTATTTAGGAAGACCCAAGGCACTGGATTTAAGCCTGCCCTAATTCATGGTAATTTCAGCTGGAGATCCTCAGAGAATTGCATAGGCAAAGACTCTGTTTCCAAATGAGGCCCCGCTCTGTATTTATGAGTGGATATGCATGGGTGGTGGCACATTGTTCAACCCAGTATTCCAGACTCCAACACATCCACCTTGGTCTGCATGCTAGCACTCTCTCTGGGCCACGGCCCTTAAAGATGATTGCTGCTCCCTGGACCAAAGCCACTTCCTCCTGATTTCCCACAGCCCCAGCCATCTACTCCATCCTGGGTAGGGATTAGAAGGTGGGCTTAAACACTTGCTGCTGTTTTCATTCTTAACACATCTTTTCTTTCCCCCTTTCTCACATTTTATTGAGAAACTATACTGGGAGCAGCCCTGGGCACAGAACTTGTATATGCTGACTTGATCCATGCACACTTGATATGGTGTACTCTGCCTTTTATTTTCATTTTGTCTGCTGTCAAATTCATCTTCCCAAAGGGCCTCCTACCCATGTCCTGCACCATCACTGTCTACAGTGATATTTTGTGAGCACAGCAGCAGGGGCCCATTTACTTAAATCTCATCAAAATTCATAGGCTTGAAAAGTCACAACAAATAAAGTAAAAGATTTAAGGACATAGGCCAAATGTATTGCATGAAATTATTACCAATAATCTCAGTCTGTGTTCAGGTGGAATTAATATTTGATAAACTCATGAGCAGCTGCTCTTTATTTCCAAGAAAGCTGTCATTAGTCTCAATAGTTCTGACATTTATTATAAATGAGTGTGTGTGTGGGTGCAAGTTTCTGAAATCTATGGTTTTAATACAGAGCTCGGCAGTTACTGCCATGCTGACAGTAAATCAATGGATGTGCTGGGCTGGCCATGCATTCTCCCTTCCATTCCTGTGTTCTTCCATGTCCCACATATGTTTACATGACCAACAGAGTGCTAGGTGGAGAAATATAGCTGTGCAGAGAGCAAATCTCATTTTCAAAATTGCTGGTCAGATGTGGGAAGTCCTTTGCTAGAATAGTGGCATAGGGTGGAACTTTCCAGAAAATTTCCCCCCTGGCTTTGCAGCGTGTTGAACACTGTGTTTCCCTAAGACAGGGGGTTCAATAAACTCTCTCCATAAAGTGACTACTTTAAACCTTCAGAACCATATCTGGCTCTGTTGTATGTTCTTTTGTGTTGGCTCTGTGTGTGTGTGTGTGTGTGTGTGTGTGTGTGTGTGTGTGTGTGTGTGTGTGTGTGTGTGTTGCTTTTATATAGCTCTTTAAAAAATGTAAATGCAATTGTTAGATCATAGACAACACAAAACAAGGCCCAGAACTGGACTTGGCCCTAGTGCTATCATATGTCAATCTCAGACCTGCACACTTGCTGACCTCTTGTGTCTAGATCTCATGTCACCCTGGTGGGGGGAGGCCAGAAGGACAGCAGGGCAGAAATGAGCCTCTACCCATGCCATAGACCTATCACCCACTCCTTAGACACCATATCACAAGATAAGCAATAACTTCAGTATACAGGTTAAGGATTTCTTTTTGTCATTACAACAGCCTGGAATTGAGAGGCCAAATATTAAGAATATTCTGAGAAAAAAATTCAGTCTACTTGCATTTCCTGGAAGGAAAAGTGAGTGAGACAGAGCTTCCTATCCTTTCTACCTCTGCCTCTGACTGAGACTTCATGCTAGTGGAGAGAGCAGGCTGAAATCACCTTGGTCCAGCAACACTGTCTGAGATGGCTTCTTGGATGACTCCAGTGATCACACCACTCACATTTCTCTTTCTTCTCTTACAGAGACATCAAGCCAGACAACATCTTACTGGACGAGCAT
The DNA here is from genome assembly GCF_024711535.1 of Dipodomys merriami. Lineage (NCBI taxonomy): Eukaryota > Metazoa > Chordata > Mammalia > Rodentia > Heteromyidae > Dipodomys > Dipodomys merriami. The sequence goes on along the minus strand of NW_027206500.1, from coordinate 9,268 downwards.
GGTGAGTCCGGAGCCCTTTCCCAGGAACTCTTAGTGGACAGGGTGGGGCACTGGGAAATTGGGACAGGGAGATCCTGGAGCATTGGGTTTCTGGGTTAGGTAAACATCTGAGTTCATTTCTGAGTTGAATTCTCTTGAAGGTGTTTGGAAGCCATTGCTATTCATGTGTCTATTTGAAGAGGACAGTCATAGCAAGGGATGGGCCTAGGATCTCTAGTTTTCCACCCTCAGCCCTTCCACCCATAAGCCTGTGACTCAGAAGTTATTTACCGCTCTGAGCCTCCATGCTGGCTTCTGTAAGATGGAGAAGGGGGTGCCCCACTTTCAGGGTTGTGGGTTCATAAAATGAGACTGTATGTGGTGGCTAACCCAAGCTCAATGGTAATTCACTAAGCCCTGTCACTCAGCTGTTATCTGTGTCAGCTCTAAAGCTTCCATGTAGATTGTCTGGACATCTTAAATTGACATAGGAAGCCAGAAGTGGGGCCCAAGATTCTGCCTTGTTATAGCTTTCAGGTGAGGCTGACACAGCTCATCCATGGACCACGCTTCTCACAGCCTGGCACCATGCCAGTGCTCAGCCAATTCTTTTGGAAATTTCAATGGTTCAGCCACTTTGACTTATGGAAATTATCTACTGGCCTTTGGCTATAGGAACTGAGAAGCCAGTCCTGTCCTGTTTCAACTAGCTAGGGCCTCTGAGTTCTGTGTTACGATGTATTGTGATGTATTATGATGTTCAGTAAAGTTTAAGAACCATATGCCAAGGGCCAGGCCCTGATGATGCATACTTTAATCCAGGCTACTTTGGGGGGTAAAGGCAGGGGGAAGGGCTTGAGTTTGCAAAATACCCCTCAGGTGACAGGCATAGTCCAAGAAGCTCAGATTGGATAAATAATTACACTAATTCAAAGCACAGCTGTGCAGCTGACATTTCTGAAGTCTGCACATGGACTTCGCAGTCTGCCACAGGGCTCTTCCTGAAGGCCCCTTGGACAGTGGTTGCAGTGAGTCTCTTCTGAGGCATGACGGGGGCACTCGGGAATGAGTCTGTCACCTCTTACCCTCAGCTTCCCCACTCTTTCCCAAGCCCTGCACCCTGAGGGGCCATATGGGCAGGGGAGGCCAGAGGTCTTGGGGTGAAGCCCTTAGGGCTTGAATCCTCACTCTAGAGCCCTGAGCTAGACATTCCCCCTCTTGGCTGTTTACACCAGGAAAGGAGTAACAAGATGGTATTCACAGTTGTCCCAGTTTCATGGAGCTTGCACACCTTCTTTCCCAGAAAGATATTCTGCTTGCTCTCACAAAACCTCACCCAAATGCATCTCCTCTGTAGCACCTAAACCCAAGGTGTAGCTGCAAGAGAGTCAGAAACATGTTGCCCTCTGGGACTGTGACACAGAGAGTCACCAAGGAGGGGGAGAGAATACCAGTTTTAGGTGTTGAGTGAAGCCCCTGGTGGAGTCACTGTGGAGTAGATCCCAACTGGGAAAGGGTAAAGCTTCCCCATGAATGTCACTTATAGTGACTGATAGGAGTAAAAGCGAGTCTACAGCCAGGACGGCCAGGAAGAAGGGAGGTGGATCAGTCAGGCCGCCATGACTCTTAAATGATCAACACAGAAATCTAGTGCTGTGGCATCTGGAGGCAAGGAGGTGGAAAAAAAGAGCAGGGTGGGCAGAGGATATGAGCTTTTGTGAGCCTGGCAGTAGGTGGTCCACACAGGGCATCAGCTCAGGTCGGATGCAAATGGTACAGTCACAGAGTGTCCAGAGGGAATTCATCCAAAGGAAAAGCCCCTTTCCAAGCTCAGCAGTGAGAACCATTACCACCAGGAATGCTGTGATTCTACAGCTCAGGATTTTCCCCCTGCTCTCTGCCCAGAGGCAGTCTGGCAGACGGATTGCTTTTTAAAGCCTCAAGTTGCGCCCTTATGACCACAGCACAGGAAGGAGCCAAATCCAATAGAAAAGAGAAATCCCAGGGGTGCCTCACGCTTTAACCGGCAGAGGCATGTTCTGAAAACCATCAATCTTCCTGCTGCCGAGCCAGATGAAACTTGGATAAGCTTGTGTGTGGAACTTGACTGGCTTTTTCTTTTTTTCCCTTCTGCTGCTGTCCTGCGATAAGTCCACTGTGATCTCCATGAAGATAAGTAGAAGGAAGATTGGTTTTGTGCTTGCTTGGGACAAGTGCTCCCGTGCGGGCTGTGGGCTGGCTTTTTCCTCGGCATAGAGAAGAGTATTTTTAGCAGGGGGCCTGCTGGATGATCAACTCCCAGCTTCCAGTTGCTTGGTTTTGATGGTGCCTTTCTGCCCTCTAGCTCAGGTCGCTGGATATCCTGAAAGCCAAATAGAGCTGGAGTCTCTACACATGGTTAAATTCCACTGAGGCACGGAAGGCAGGGGTCACCACCTGCGCTAAGCCCTGGCCTAGCTTTCCTGGTGGCCCCAGCTCCGCACCTCTCTCTCCCTTGGATTCCCAGAAACGCATGGCAGCCACCAAAGTGGATTTCAGAGGCAAATCTAGAAATAGATTTTTGCAACTCAACCAGACAATTGCTCCGGGGTGACTGCCCCAACCTTTCAGCTCAGGCCCGAAAGGTGCCAGTGAGACAGCAGGTCCGGGGTGCAGCGGGCCCTTGTTCATCTGGTGAAGCCACCTGGGTGTCCCATCACAGCGCAGAGGAGGAAGAGGCAGGGTGAGGAATGATGAGGAAGGAAGAGGCAGGGTAGGGCAGAACCAGATGCCTGGCAATCATGGCTGCAGAAGGGATGTGTGGCGTGTTTAGGCAGGCTCAGCGTGCTTGCTCCTGACTGTGCCCTCCTGATGTTGTGCCCTGGAGACTACCCACTCCCTGAAGCTTCCATCGTTAGCTTTGTCACCTTGATGTACGTGTTGGTGTATATGTGCCTGGGTGCTGACGCTGAGCTTTCTTTGCTCAAGGCTAGCACTCTACCACTTGAATCACAGTGCCACTTCCAGCTTTTTGGTGGTTAATTGAATATAGGAATTTCACAGACTTTTCTGCCTGGGGTGTCTTTGAGCCGTAATCTTTATTTCTCAACATCCAGATTAGCTAGGTTCATAGGCATGAGCCAGTGGTGCACAGCTAAAATTTGAACACATGATTTTGGAGGGACACAAGCATTGAAACCCTAACAGTGACTTCACCAGAACCCCAACTTGTCTTAGTACCTGATCTTGTCCAGAACTTCAGTAAATAAATACAGGTTGTTTAAGCCACTCTCCCAACGGTACTGGATCAGAACAGCACAAATGGACTGAGTCACAACCAGACAAACAACACTGGTTTTTAGAGACAGGCCCTAAAGAAAGATGCATTTCTTCTGCACTGAGTAGAGGGAGCGGAGGAGGGGTGCACATGGGATGATAGGTTGTAGACACCCCGGGAGGCTGAGGCAAGGGAAGGCATCTCAAAGCAGAGTCTGTGCTAGTTATCGTGAGACGAAAGCTCAGAGGCTGTGGAGACTTTCCCTTGTATTGGCTGAGGAAGGTCTTCCTGGAAGACACAAAGTCTGGAGCTTATAAGGTTGTGATTAGAACAGGCTGTTCCTGTGAGGATGTCCTCACACAAGAGGCCTTCGGCACGAGCTTGTTGCTTTGGCAGAGTAGCTAGCAAGCAGATGACCCGTGAGGAGCCACTGTGCACAGCCTCTCGGCCCATTACATTAGCGTTTGATCGAAGTGGCACCATTCGATTCTGACACCTTTACCACTCCCTTTAACTCCAGCCTCCTTGGTGGCCTCTCAGTTCCCCATGCCCACAGTGTTCTTCCTCCAGAGATCCAAGACCTTGATCTTCTCTCCTTTAGGTCTTTGCTCAAATGGCTATGTTCTGGTCACTCTGTTTAATTCTGTAACCACCTTGCACGGTACTTATTAATACTAACTCCCCTTGACAGAGGAGGAATCTGAGGCTTGGTAACCTGCCTGGTCCCACCTTTCATAAGTTGCTGTATGAACTGGGACACCCACCAGCAGTGGCTGGTGACACAGAGCCCAGCTTACGCAGTCCTAGCCAATAAAGGGTAATTTTATGCCCGTGGTCTTCAGCTCCTTATAGTGCTACTGGCATTGGCCAAAGACAGAAAACTCTTCATTTCCTGAAGCTTCCAGGAAATCATTTCTCTTGACCTCTATCATATATGGCATTCTGCTCACCTACCATTGGTCACAACCTGGTCATATGACCACTGGCAGCTGCAAGGGAGACTGGGAAATGTAGTCTTTAGGTGAGTTTAAACCCAGCTAAACAGTCTATATGAAGGCCACCTATTTCAGACATCCCATAGTTGCCGGGTGCTAGCAGGGAAGTGTGCCTCAGTGAATAGAGCTGATCAGGCCTGGGTACAGTGAGAGAGTACGCTCACCTTCACACACCCCACAGTTCAACTAGGAGGGTGGATTTGTTGGTTGGTCTTAGAAATGGGGGAACTTGGATGATGCACAGGGTCAGCCCTGGCTAGAGAAAATAGTTACGAGCCATGCCGCAGCAGGGGAGTAGTGTGAAGGGCTCACACTTGCATATCCCACACCCCAGCAAACAGCTGGATGGTGGCTCCTGCCTGGTTTACAGACACCTGACAGGCCTTGTGACCATCATGAAATCAATACCTTGCTTCTGCTTCTTGCCTGTGGGCCCCAGGCAGGGTGCTGGCCAGAAGCCTGCTCACGTATTGGCGGCAGGCAGCTGAGCCTGAGGTGCGTGGCTTGCACACAAGGCTGCTGGTGCTTTTCCTGTCCACCATGGCTGATGGCATTGGGTACGCCTCTCCCGCAGGCCTCTCTGGGCCTCTCAGCACCTGCTCCAGATGATGTCCTCCAAGTCAAAGTCAATTTTGTATATGTTCCCGTCTGATAAGTCCTGTATCCCAAATATAACCAGCCATCCTATCTTCTTCATATTTGTTGATAATGGAGAGAGAACCAAGGCCTGATACTGGCTTAGCAGCGATTCCACTTCACAAACTATGCCCCGAGTCCTTTTAGTTATTTTTTAATAGGGACCTCATGTATGTATGTAAGCCACCCTGGGACCAGGATCTGCCTACTTACATTTCCCATGTAGCTAAGATAACAAGTGTGTGCCACCATGTCCCAATACTGTCTTGAGATGGGGTCTGGCATTTGTGCCTGGTCTGGCCTTGAACTACAAGCTTCACAGTCTCTGCCTCCTGAGTAGCTGGGACTGCAGATGTCAGCCATGGGTCCAAGTTCTCACCAGCCATTTTTACAAGGCTTGCAGACACCAGTAGAGAGAAGCCTAACTCCGGTTAGACCTATTGTTCAAGGCTCTGGTTCTGGTTTCTCTTAGCTGACAATTCCTCAGAAAGGGTGTACTGGCCATTCCAGATTCCCTCCCTCCCCATCCTTTCCTTCTCTTGACTTCTGTACCCCCTGCACCCCTGTTTCCTTCCTTCTTCCCTTTCCCTCTGCCTTTCTTCTCATGTCTTTTGAACCTCACTGGGATATCCCTAGCCTCTCCATGCCACTTTACTGCCACGGTAACACAGGGCAGAAAGTGGTCCCACCCTGTCCTCACCTACTAAGTTCACCAAGGTCTAGCTGAGGTAGGTCCAGGCTGAGGGCCACTGAGCACAGCAGACAACAGACAAGCTCCCTACCCCTCCCCATCATGGCTCCTCGTGGGTGTCCTGTGTGATCAGACTGACCAGACTGAGCTTGCCAACTTCCTGGAGTCTGATTCTGAATCGGGGTCTCTAAGCTCTTAATCCATACAGCTTTTATTCTGACCCTCAATGCAAACATCCTTACAAAGCATATACATGCAGTACCAACTGAAATTCATGTTCTAGAATATGTACACGAAACAGACACCTTTTAAGAGTCAGATAAAATATGAACAGATCGTAGCTATTTCCTGCTCTCTGGTGGGCAGATCACAGCCTTGGGACGCAGGAAGGAGCCCATTGCCCACCGCTCTTGCTAACTGTAGTCTCTGCTTCTGTCCTCACAGGCCATGTTCACATTACAGACTTCAACATTGCCACGGTCGTGAAGGGAGTAGAAAAGGCTTCCTCCATGGCCGGCACCAAGCCTTACATGGGTAAGTTTTCCAGGCCTGTCTTCTGCTGTGGTGAGGCCCACCCATATCAACACCAGGCCTTCTCTGTCCTGCTCCATCAGATGTCCCTCACGTGTTCTCCATCTCATGCCAGGCCCACCTACCCCAGCACGTGCCCTGCTCACTCACATGCTCAGCTATTCACAAGCTGTCACTTCGCTCAAAGGATCTTCCTCCGCAGGTTTTTAGAGAATTCCAGCTCAGCCAGAACACCTAGATGTTGACGCTTTGGTGTCAGTCACTCTGGGGCTGTGTTCTTAGGTACCCAGCTATCAGTGCATAATCTAAATTGGTTTCTCTTTGGGACACTTGCCACATACTCAGTCCTCCTGGTTTAGTTTCCTTTGGTACTGATGCCTATTATCCAAGTGTTGGGCCTGATGCTTGCTAAGCAGGCCACACCTCCAGACATTTTTGTTTTCAGTTCTTTTACCAGGTAGTGTTTCATGGTATTTTACTCCTGGACCAGTCTGAATCATGATTCTCCTCCTTAAGCCTCTCACGTGACTGGAATTTGTAGACATGTACCATTGTACCTATCTTTTTTGTTGAGATAGTATCACAACTTTTTTCTAGCATCAGCCTTGAACCTTGATCCTCTCAATCGATACCTTCCAAGTAGCTGAGATTATACCACATCTGAATTAGATTTTCTTTTGTGGTCATACTGCCTTAACTACAACATTTGATAGACTTTGTCTTGATCCTGCTTAGTTAGAAATCATTTTGCGTCTTTCTATTAAATATGGCAGTCTTAAGCTTTTCATATTAGAATTTGAAGGAGTTTTACATTTCCATTTTTAAATTATAAATGTATATACAATTTTGTCAGACAGCTTTTCTGCATTTCTTGCATTCAAATGGAGTCTTCTCTATAATCTGTGGAAATATATTGGATGATGGTTAAATGATGACCTGTACTGGCATTCCCAGAATAGCCCCATTTGTTATGATGAAATTTCCCTTCTTTATGATTCTGGAACCAGTGTATGGGCGTCTTGCTCATATACTTACACCTAAGTTCATGATGAATAGTTGTCTGCACCTTTACTCCATAAACAACGGTATGTGGTTTGGACATTAGACTATTTCTAGCAAGCGAGGTTGTATGCCAGGCTGGTATGATTCCTGCATGCATTTGATACAGTTCTTCAGTAAACATAGTTGGGCCTGATGAGGGAAGAGCTTTATGCAGAAAAGACAAGACTATGAGTTCAGTTTCTAGAAAGAAGTTAAGTTTTGATTAAGACAATAGTTGAGTGACGTCCAAAAAGAAACATACTCTTTACCTGACTTACGTAACTGTAACCCCCCTGTATACAACCTTTATAAGAACAATAAAAGAATTTTTAAGAATGATTCAATAGTTTATTTCTTCCAAAGAATTCATCAATTTCATCTAACTTTTCACTCTTAATTGGTAACGTGTGCCTCTCTCATTTTCTAAGACATCTTGGTTAAAAGCTTATCGTATTTATTGATTCTTCTAAAGAACCAGTTTTTACCCTTATTGCTTTTCTTTATTGTTTCTATATTGTATTGATTTTTTCTCTTATCTTTATTACTTTCTTCTGCTTCCTAGGGGTTTACATTGTTGTTCCTTTTCTCTTTTTTTTAATTGTAAGTTTAGATAATTGAATTCAGACTTGTCTGCTTTTGTAATATAAACATTGAATGTTCTAAAGTTTAAGTCCAGTGTTAGCTGTATCTGACATAGCTAAAATATATCCCATAAGCTGGGAACTAGTGGCTTACACCTGTAATCCTAGCTACTCAGGAGACTGATGATCGTGGTTCAAAGCCATCCCTGGCAGGAAAGTCTGTGAAATTCTGTCTACCAAAAAAAGCCAGTGGAGCTGTGGCTCAAGTGGTAGAGCACTAGCCTTAAGCAGAATAGCTCAAGGTCAGCACCCAGGCCTGAGTTCAAGCCCCCAAGACTGACACACACACACATATGGAAGCATAATACATCAAGTTTCTGGGATATATGTATAATATATATAAAAATTATAGGACATATGGGATATAAATCATAATTTTGATATATTATGCTTTCATTTTATTCAGATACAAATATTTAAAATAAGTTGAAAATTCTCCCTATATGTCTATTCATGTATCCACTTAATTCTATGATGATCACAGAAAATATCTTCTATGATTTCTCTTCTTCATTTTAATTGATGAAGTTCATTGCATGAGCCATAAGTAATCAATCTTGGTGAATATGCCATGTCCACTTGAAAGAATGTATGCTTTCCTGTATGGCCAGGTGCTTTTTAAAAGACATTTAGGCCAGGCACTGGTGGCTCATGCCTGTAATTCTAGCTACTCAGGAGGCTGAGATCTGAGGATTGTGGTTCAAAGCCAGTCCAGGTAGGAAAGTCCGTGAGACTTTTATCTCCAATAAACCACTCAAAAAACCAGAAGTGGTGCTTTGGCTCAAGTGGTAGAGTGCTAGCCTTGAGGTGAAGAGCTGAGGGAGAGCACCCAGGCCCAGAGTTTAAGCCCATCGACCAACAAATAAACAGACAAATAAATAAATAAACAAAAGTCATTTAGGTTAAAATACTTGACAAGTGGTGCTCGGATTATAGATAAATATGTGTGGTTAGTTTTTCTACTTCTTATGTCAATTACTATTAGGAGAATTGAAATTCCCATCTAAGTTACATGTAATGGTTCATACTTACAATTCTAGCCATTTGGGAGGCTGAGAGCTAGAAGATCATGCTTTGAGGCCAACCTGGTAGTAAAATTCATGAGACCCTCTTCTCAACCAATAGCAAGGTATAGTGGTATGCACCTGTCAGCCTAGATATATGGGATACTGAGGTCTGGAAGATCACAGTTCTGGGGCAGCCTGGGCAGAAAAATCTGTGAGACTCTCAACAGAAAGAAATCTAAGAAGAGCGACACATGCCTATCATCCCAGGTACCGTTGGAAGAGAAAAATAGTATCCTGGCTAGGAGTGCACCCAGATAGAAAGCCAAACCCTATTTCAAAAGTAACCACAACAAAAAGGGCTGCAGATATGGTTCGACAGTAGAGTCCCTAACTAGTAAGTTCAAATCACTGAGTTTACACCCAGTACAGCCAAAAAGGGGGAAAACATTCCCGTCTATGTTTGTGCATTTGTTATTTTTTTAACTTTGGAT